>NW_028318353.1:1157500-1366250 GCF_062004578.1 Staurois parvus
GTCCAGCCTTGTGTAGGTCTACCATCTTGTCCCTGACATCCTTGGACAGCTCTTTGGTCTTTGCCATGGTGGAGAGTTTGGAATCTGATGGTTTGATTGCTCCTGTGGACAGGTGTCTTTTATACAGGTAACACAATGAGATTAGCAGCACTCCCTTTAAGAGACTGCTTCTAATCTCAGCTTGTTACCTGTATGAAAGACACCTGGTAGCCAGAAATCCTGCTGAATGATAGGGGATCAAATACTTATTTCCCTCATGAACATGCAGATCAGTCATCATTTGTTAGACATGCATTTCTGCTGAATTTTTGTTGCTATTCTGTCTCTCAGTGTTACAATACACCGAACATTCGATTTTTAGACCGATCATTTCTTTGTGAGTGGGCAAACATTCAAAATCAACAGGGGAGCAAATATGCATTTCCTTCACTGTAAGTAAATATTAATGCTTTCAAATATATATATATATATATATATATATATATATTTAGGCCTCATTTACACACCTGAACATGAACTCACCTAGTCATTAAACTCTCCTGCCAGCAGAAAGCTAGGTTTTGGCCAAAAAAAGCTAAACGCACCAAAAACACTTGTAAACACGGTACCACGTTTAGCGCTTGGATGGTTATTCATTTGATTGGCCAGACATATTTTCCATTGATATGGATAAACACCCAAGCGCTAAATGCGACTAGCGTTTATATGCATTTAGCCACATTTACACGCATTTTGGTCATGTTTAGCATTTTTTGACCAAAACGTTCCTCTCCTGAAGGCGATTATTCTGCGTTCAGAAGAGGAACATTTTACTTCCCCTAAACTTTGCTGCTCCTAAACTCTGGTAAAAGCCTAGGTGTACATGGACACGTAGGCTTTTATTGAGTTGAGGTCAAGGGCTTTGGATAAAAAAAACGCCAAAAGCTCATAAACTCACGCTTAGGAGCAGCAGTGTACATGAGGCCTAATTATTTATTTTTAATCAATTTCCAAAATACAAAGTGAGTAAACAAAGAAGAAAAATCCAAATCAAATCAATATTTGGTGTGGCTTCCCTTCGGATTCAAACCAGCATCAGTGCTTACCATTGGTTCACATCTGTGCGGGTGGTGCCGCTGTGGATCCGCACAAAAATCCGTGCAGCCGCACCACCCGCACAGAGGAATGCGGACCCGCGGGCGGGCGAGGTTCCCGTGCGAGCTGCGTTTTCCGAAGAAGTGCAGGGACTTCTTCCCTGCGTGTCCTGGGGCACGGTAGTCCATTCAAATGAATGGGCTCTCGTGCCCACGCAACGCACGGCCCGCAGGAACGCGGAGATGTGAATCTAGCATTACGCATAGTCAGGGATTTTGTAGGACTAGAGTCAGGTGTATGATTCACCAGTTATACCAAGCAGGTGCTAATGATCATCAATTTCATATGTAGTTCTTTTGTCAAGTGAGCCCATGTCAATCAGCACTTTGGTTTAAGGGTGCCAACCCATTTTTATTGAAAGGATACAGAAAGTCCATACAACATAAGGTTTCCCACGCAAAGGTTCTTCATCAGCACAAACAATGGAAAATGCCAAGACACCTGGATGTTAAAGAGGAGTTCCAGCTCCCCCACCCCCCAAAAAAAAAATTAAAATCAGCAGCTACAAATACTGTTGCTGTTGACTTTTATTATTAGGGCACTTACCTGCCCAGGCATCCAGTGGTGTCCTCACCTGAGTTGATTCTTTAACTGCCTATCGGGTGCTGGGGGCACCATATTGACTAAGGGAAACCGGCAGTAAGGATTTGCAGGCTTACAGGCGGTGCCCTACTTCCAGAAGCACGCTGCACTTTGTGAATGGGCCACAGTCTTGTGGGACCTGTAAAGTGTCCCAGAAGGCTGTGTGGGAAGGAGGGGGGATGAACTTCCTGGCCAGTTCACTGCTGCGAATTGAACCAAAAGTGCCCCTCCAAAAGGTGCCAAATGTGGCAGCAGAGGGGGGAGGAGGCAGACAAGTGGAGCTTCCGCTGTTGGGTGGAACTCTGCTTTAAGACTCACTCAGCCTTGGCCGCAGTACCCCACTGCACATGCCCACTCTTAGCATCTAGGTAGAGGTTCTCCTGGTACCCCCAGGTGCTCTCACTCCTCCGAGACTCACAGATTACTCTGGTCCCCTGGACTCTCTCCCAGTTGCCTCAGCTCTAGTCTCCAAGACTCTCGCAGTCTCCCAAACTCTTTCAGCTGGCCCAATTCTCTCAGTCCAATGGCCTGCAATCTCTCCCACATGGAGTGCTATCTCAAGTAGATTGCCTTGGTCTCCTGACAGGAGCATACCTCCCTCCTGGCTGAGCAGCTGCAACTCCAACTCCAAATACTCCCCTGAGCTATGCTCAGATCTGTGTTAGATTGATCCTGCATACCTTTGCACTCACATGGACTGCAACAGCCAAGCAAAGCCTGGACACTGAATTGAAGATTCTGTCCCACCCAAGACAATTTGGAACCTTGAAAGGTCCCAGTCCTGATAAGGACTTCCAAATCCAGAGAATACATATAGCACAGCTTTCTCCATTCACTATAAGCTCACCAAAGCCTCTCAAATTGCACCTTTGAGAACCTGGTGTCTTTTTAACACACGTTCTCTAAATTCTCACCATTTCAGGGCCTCACACTATCACGGTAGGTTGAAACACAGTCTTTAACAGAAATAGCTGTGTAGGAGGCTTGGGTGGAGAACAGCCAAACTCTGCTACTAAGGTGAGGTTGTGGAAGACAGTTTCATATCACAGGTCATATATAATGGCAAGACTGGGCACAGCAACAAGACGCAAGGTAGTTATACTGCCTCAGCAAGGTCTCTCCCAGGCAAAGATTTCAAAGCAGACTGGGGTTTCAAGGTAAGCTGTTCAAGCCCTTTTGAAGAATCAGGCAACACTGAGGACCGTAGATGCAATGGTTGGCCAAGGAAACCTAATGCAGTAGATGAAAGACACATCATGCTTACTTCCCTTTGAAATCGGAAGATGTCCAGCAGTGTTGTCAACATAGAACTGGTGGAAACCATGGAGTCTGTTTGGGTTTACAAGAAGAGACAGAAGGATTTGAGGCAGCCTACATCCACAGAAGATTTAAGGTTTTAGATTTCCTTCACAAACTGCGTGCAAGTCTAGCTAGAAGAATTGATGTCGTTTTGAAGGCAAAGGGCGGTCACACCAAATATTGATTAGGTTTGGATTTCTCTTCTGTATATTTATTTCCCATTTTGTTAATTGATAAAAATATACTTACCATTTCTATTTCTGAAAGTTTGCTTCTGGACACCAGTGGAAGATAATTTGATGACTTTGAGATTTTTATGACTGAATATACCCTGGGGAAGTCTTTTCCTTTACCTGCTTCAGCAATGAGTTTTGCTTAACTGAGGAGTCACACAATAGGAAAATGTTCTCCTCTTGAAAATACATATAATATGAGGTTTTGAGAATTTGATGGTGCTTCACACAAATTTTGGATGCTCTATGTGGTTTTGTGGTGCCAGTTTATACAATAATAATCCCCAGCACTGGCATCAGTTTACGCAATGATAACCCCCCAGCATTGGTGCCAATTTATGCAATAATAACCCCCAGCACTGGCACCAGTTTATGAAATAATAACCCCCAAGACCGGAGCCAGTTTATGCAATAACCCCCCCCAACATTGGTGCTAGGGACTGCATTAGTAACCCCCTTCATTGGTGCCAGTTTATGCAATAATAGCCCCCAACACTGGCACCAGTTTATGCAATAATAACCCCCTGCATTGGTGCCAGTTTATTCAATAATAACCTCCAGGACCGGAGCCAAGTTATGCAATAACCCCCCCCCCCAGCATTGGTGCTGGGGACCGCAATAATAACCCACTGCATTGGTGCCAGTTTATGCAATAATAACCCCCCCAGCATTGGTGTCAACTTATGCAATAATAACCCCCAGCACTGGCACCAGTTTATGAAATAATAACCCCCTGCATTGGTTCCAGTTTATTCAATAATAACCCCCAAGACCGGAGCCAGTTTATGCAATAAACCCCCCCAACATTGGTGCTAGGGACTGCATTGATAACCCCCTGCATTGGTGCCAGTTTATGCAACAATAGCCCCCAACACTGGCACCAGTTTATGCAATAATAACCCCCTGCATTGGTGCCAGTTTATTCAATAATAACCTCCAGGACCGGAGCCAGTTTATGCAATAACCCCCCCCCCAGCATTGGTGCTAGGGACTGCAATAATAACCCCCTGCATTGGTGCCAGTTTATTCAATAATAACCTCCAGGACCGGAGCCAGTTTATGCAATAACCCCCCCTCAGCATTGGTGCTAGGGACTACAATAATAGCCCCCTGCATTGGTGCCAGTTTATGCAATAATAACCCCCTGCGTTGGTGCCCGTTTCTGCAATAATAACCCCCATATTTGCTCCTAGTGACTGCAATAATAACTCTCTGCATTGGTGCCTAGTTTATGCAATAATAACCCCCCGCACTGGTGCCACATTCTGCAATAATAGATTTGGTGCTATTGACTGCAATATAATCACCCCCTGCATTAGTGTCTAGTTTATGCAATAATAACACACAGCAATGGCCCCAGCTTACACAATAATAAACCCCCAGCATTAGTGCTAGTGACTTCAAAATTAACCCCGTGCATTGGTGCCTAGTGAACGCAATAATAACCCCACGCGTTGGTGCCCGTTTCTGCAGTAATAACTCCCAGCACTGATACCAGTTTCTACAATAATAACACCCAGCATTGGTGCCAGTTTATGCAATAATAACGCCTACATTGGTGGTCAGTGGTGTTGTGCCATTTAAACCCCCCTTCATAGGTTGGCCCATAGCCTTGTTCCTGCATTGAAGGGCTCAGGAGCGAGCACATACTGGTGCCCCCATAGCAAGCACCTTGCTGTGGGGGCACTCAGAGAGGGAGAGGAGCCTGAAGTACCATTGGGGCTCCTCTGTGCAAAACCAATGCACAGAGCAAGTATATAAAAAATGCGTACTTTTAGTGTATTTTACGTTTCTTTTTTATGCATTTTACATGCGTTCTTATGAGGCTTACATGCATTTTTATGCCTATCCATAGTCATCAATAGGCCAGCAAAATGCAGGTAATTGCATTGAAAATCAGACATGCCTCATTTTGTGCAATGCAGTGCAACTCAGCATGCAGATTTGAACGGCCTCATTAGAATCAATGCAATATCATGGCACATGCATTTTCATGCACCGCAAAACGCACATAAAAACACACAGTTGTGGACAGGGCGTTAGGGTTTACATATAC
Source organism: Staurois parvus (assembly GCF_062004578.1). Classification (NCBI taxonomy): domain Eukaryota; kingdom Metazoa; phylum Chordata; class Amphibia; order Anura; family Ranidae; genus Staurois; species Staurois parvus. Next base: position 1,162,805 of record NW_028318353.1, read on the forward strand.
TTTTACCACCTCCCCCTCACTCCCCCTCTCTGTTGGGGTCCCTCAAGGCTCCGTCCTCGGGCCCCTTCTCTTCTCCATCTACACCTCCTCCCTTGGCCAACTCACACACTCTCACGGCTTCAACTACCACCTCTATGCCGACGACACACAAATCTATCTCTCAACCCCCCACCTCACCCCCTCAGTCTCCGCCCGAATCACACACCTACTGAGCGACATATCAGACTGGATGTCGCTCCACTTCCTTAAACTGAACCTCTCCAAAACCGAGTTTCTTGTCTTCCCCCCAGCCCGGACCCCACCCCCCATTGACTTCTCCATCACATCCAACAATGCCACCATCAAACCCGCCCCGCAGGCCAGAGTACTTGGTGTCATTCTGGACTCCAACCTATCCTTCCAGCCCCAAGACCAATCTTTAACAAACTCATGCAGACTCCACCTCCGCAACATCGCCAAAATCCGCACGTTCCTAACCCCAGAAACCACTAAACAGCTCATCCACTCCCTCATCATATCACGACTCGACTACTGCAACTCCCTCCTCACTGGCCTGCCTCGCCGCTGGCTATCCCCGCTTCAGTCCATCCTGAATACGGCTGCCAGACTCATTCACCTTTCCAACCGCTCCATCTCCGCCACCCCCCTCTGCCAATCCCTCCACTGGCCTCCACCCCCCTCTGCCAATCCCTCCACTGGCTTCCGATTGCGCAACGGATCAAATTCAAAATCCTAACACTGGCGTACAAAGCCGTCCACCATACTGCCCCGAACTACATCACCGACCTAATATCCAAGTACCGCCCAGCACGCACACTCCGCTCCTCACAAGACCTCCTGCTCTCTAGTTCCCTGGTCTCCTCCTCCCATGCCCGCCTCCAGGACTTCTACAGGGTGTCACCCATCCTCTGGAACTCCCTGCCCCAACCCATCAGATTATCACCTACTCTCCTCTCCTTTAGGCGCACCCTGAAAACCCATCTCTTCAGGGAAGCCTACCCCACCCCCTGCTAACTTGCCGACCTCCTCCACTCGTCCTACCACTCCATCCCCCACAGCTATCTCCTCCTGTGCCACCATCCTCTCCCTCCTAGATTGTAAGCTGGAAAGAGCAGGGCCCTCGATCCCCTCATGTTTTGCATTGTATTGGTATTGTTCTGTCACATGTTCTGTCCCCCTTTGTAATGTACAGCGCTGAGCCAACTATTGGCGCTTTATAAATACTGTATAATAATGTGATAGAGACAGTTGCATTGGCTGTGTCATCTCTCTGTCACTGGCCATGACCAGCACTGTGCGGTCTCCCAGCTGAGAATATCATGGATCTGATAGCAGCGGGTGTGGACACAGAAACTGGACTTAACTTTGTCAGACAATAAACAGAAATGTCCACATCATTAAAAACTCACTAAACACAAAACTGATTTTTGTAAGAGCTACTAATTCAGAGTTGGCAGCATTGTCCTGCCGATCCAGGCAAATGGCCAAATACACAGCTAAAATACTGGATGTGACCTCTCTTACCTGCCAAACTATGTGTGATTCTGTTCAGCCAATGTCTTCACCCAAACATCCCTGCCAGACAGCGCAGCCAGATGGACAGGTGGGTGACCTCACTTCTTTCCAACACAGAGTAGCTGTAAAGCAAGGTCACTGCACTGCTTGTTGATTCGATGCTGAAACAGCATCTCACCCCCAACGGTTCATCACATGGCTCTGTTTGCATCATCACAAGACTCTGTTTGCATCGTCACATTGCTGTCCCTTCCTCTCCCAGCCCTTTGGCGCAGAAGATTAATATACAGACAAATCCTGGTGTTTACAATAACAGTGTTTCCCTTTATATCAGAGTCTGCAGAGTTCCCCTTTACATCAGGGTCTGCAGAGTTCCCCTTTACATCAGGGTATGCAGAGTTCCCCTTTAAATCAGGGTATGCAGAGTTCTCTTTTACATCAGGGTCTGTAGAGTTCCCCTTACATCAGGGTCTGCAGAGTTCTCTTTTACATCAGGGTATGCAGAGTTCTCTTTTACATCAGGGTCTGTAGAGTTCCCCTTACATCAGGATCTGCAAGGTTCTCTTTTACATCAGGGTCTGCAGAGTTCTCTTTTACATCAGGTTAGGCAGAGTTCTCTTTTACATCAGGGTCTGTAGAGTTCCCCTTACATCAGGGTCTGCAGAGTTCTCTTTTACATCAGGGTCTGCAGAGTTCTCTTTTACATCAGGGTATGCAGAGTTCTCTTTTACATCAGGGTCTGTAGAGTTCCCCTTACATCAGGGTCTGCAGAGTTCTCTTTTACATCAGGGTCTGCAGAGTTCTCTTTTACATCAGGGTATGCAGAGTTCTCTTTTACATCAGGGTCTGTAGAGTTCCCCTTACATCAGGGTCTGCAGAGTTCTCTTTTACATCAGGGTCTGCAGAGTTCTCTTTTACATCAGGGTCTGTAGAGTTTTCATCTACATCGGGGTCTGTAGAGTTCCCCTTTACATCAGGGTCTGCAGAGTTCCCCTATACATCAGGGTCTGCAGAGTTCATCTGCAGAGTTCTCTTACATCAGGGTCTGCAGAGTTCCCGATTACATCAGGGTCTGCAGAGTTCCCGTTTACATCAGGGTCTGCAGAGTTCCCGTTTACATCAGGGTCTGCAGAGTTCCCGTTTACATCAGGGTCTGCAGAGTTCCCCTTTACATCAGGGTCTGCACTGCAAGGGGGAACTCTTCAGACTCTGATGCACTGTAAAGGGAAACACTGATATAAGGAGATACGCTAATGTAAGGGCAGGAAGGGGTCCCGCTGCGGAAAATGTGAAAGGGTCCCACAGCAGGATCATAATAAAGGGCCTTGCAATGGTCCACATCCGTGATGTAAGGGGGAATGCTGCGGACTCACATGTACACTTGAAACTTGAAAAATTAGAATATGGTACAAAGTTCATTTATTTCAGTGCAGCAACTTAAAAGGTGAAACTAATATATGAGATAGACTCATTACATGCAAAGCAAGATAGTTCAAGCCGTGATTTGTCATCATTGTGATGATTATGGCTTACAGCTCATGAAAACCCCAAATCCACAATCTCAGAAAATGAGAATATTCCATGCAATCAATAAAACAAGGATTGTACATAGAACAATATCGGACCTCTGAAAAGGAAGGGAGAAAAGAAAAGCGGAAGTGGAAGGGAGGGGTGGAAGGAAGGAAGGGGTGGAAGAAAGGGTGGAAGCTAGGGGTGGAAGGAAGAGAGGGGTGGAAGGAAGGAAGGACGGGAGGGGTGGAAGAATGGAAGGAAAGGGTGGAAGGGAGGGGTGGAAGGGAGGAAGGAAGGAAGGAAGGTAGGGGTGGGTGGAAGGGAGGGAGGGGTGAAAGGAAGGAAGGGAGGGGTAGAAGGAAGGAAAGGAGGGGTGGGTGGAAGGAAGGATGGGGTGGAAGAGAGAGGTGGAAGGAAGGGAGGAGAGGAAGGAAGGAAGGAAGGGTTGGGTTGAAGGAAGGAAGGAAGGAAGGAAGGGAGGGGTGGGTGGAAAGAAGGGGTGAGTGGAGGGAAGGAAGGGAGGGGTGGGAGGAAGGAAAGAAGGAAGGAAGGAAGGAATGGGTGGGTGGAAGGGAGGGGTGGGTGGAAGAAAGGAATGTCGGACTAACATGCTCAGTCAGATGCATCAGAGCTGTCGGCTGCTCTGTGTTCAATTTCCCACCCACACATCCTCTGAAGCTGCACGGACTGGAATGTGGGCGGGCATAGGGGAAGGCAGAGCAGATCCAGCCTCTCTCCCTCTTCTCTTATTGGTGCGGAGGATGGAGGGAGGGGCTTGGCACTGAGAAGCACACAGCGGGAGGGCCCAGAAAGAAAACAGAACGTTCAGGGATGATCTGTGCAGCGGTAGGGGCAGTGACAAGCAGCGATCTCCTGTATGTCTTTCAATGAAGCAGCTGGAAGCTGTCTCCTCCTCTCCCTCCTGTGGCTTTCAGCTGCTTCATTGAAAGACATACAGGAGATCGCTGCTTGTCACTGCCCCCACCGCCACCCCTCCCACACACCCCTAGTCCTGGCACTGCTAGTCCCCACCTTATTTCCACTCACCCAATGCGAGCAGGTGAGTGGAAATTTCAAGGGCTGCTAAGGGATGGTTGACAACTCTCCTCTGGGGGGGGGGGGGGTTCAGACCCCCCAACTTCCTCCTTATCTATGGCTCTGTCTGACTCATGCAAACTAGTTAAACCCCTTATACCACCTCCCAATGGCCCTGTAAGTGGGCTTTAAAGCCCAAGAATAGGTGTGGCTCTCACGGGGAGGTCACATGATCCTGACCTGCTGGCTCCCATTCAGAAGAATTAACCAAGAGCCATTGGTACCAACGTAGCCAGTATGCTGGAAGCATGCTCCGTGCACACTGTTAGCACACAACCTACTGTCAACAGGAACGCATACAGTACTGTGCAAAAATTTTAGGCATGTGTGAAGAAATGGTGTAAAGTAAGATTGCTTTCAAAAGTATATATTTTAATTGTTTTTTTTTTTTTTTATCAATTTACAACATGCAAAGTGAGCCAACAAAATAAAAATTCAAATCAAATCAATATTTGGTGTGACCACCCTTTGGCTTCAAACCAGCATCATTTCTTACACTTGCACAAAGTCAGAGATTTTGTAGGATTACAGTCAGGTGTATGATTAACCAATTATACCGAGCATATGCTAATGATCATCAGTTTCATGTAAGTTGGGTGATGAACAGCCAAACTCTGCTACTAAGGTGAGGTTGTGGAAGACAGTGTCATGTCACAGATCATACCCCATGGCAAGACTGAGCACAGCAACAAGACACAAGGTGGTTATACTGCCTCAGCAAGGTTTCTCCCAGGCAAAAATTTCAAAGCAAACTGGGGTTTCAAAATGTGCTGTTCAAGCTCTTTTGAAGAAGCACAAGGAAACCGCAACGTTGAGGACCGTAGACGCAGGAAACTTAATGCAACAGATAAAACACATCATGCTTACTTTTCTTCCACATCTGAAGATATCCAGTAGTGCCATCAGCACAGAACTGGTGGAAACCAGTGGGACCCAGGAACCCATCTACTGTTTGGAGAAATGTGGCCTGAAGTGGTCTTCATGGAAGAATTGCAGCCAAAAAGCCAAAACCCTGACGTGGAAACAAGACTAAGCGACTCAATTATGCATGAACGCATGGAAATTGGGGTGCAAAGAAATGGCAGCAGGTGCTCTGGACTGATGAGTCACGGTTTGAAATATTTGTCTGTAGCAGGAGGCAGTCGAAGGGCTGGAAAGTGGTACAATAATAAATGTGCAGGCAACTGTGAAGCATGGTGGAGGTTCTTTGCAAGTTTGGAGCTGGAGATTTGTTCAGGATCAGTGGTGTCCTCAATGCTGTGAAATACAGGCAGATACCTATCCATCATGCCATACCATCAGGGAGGCGTGGGACTGGCCCCAAATTTATTCTGCAGCAGAATAACGACCAGGGGCGGACTGACAACTCATGGGGCCCCCCGGGCAATAGGGGATCATGGGGCCCCTGTGTCCTTGCCCAAACTCAAAAAAGCCTATGAAAAAGGTACCAGGGGCATCTCATGGGGACCCCTACTGACCCCGAGCCCTCGGGCAGTGCCCGAGTTTCCAAATGGTCAGTCCGCCCCTGATAACGACCCCAAACATTTAACTATGTCATTAAGAACTATCTTCAGTGTAAAGAAGAACAAACAGTCCTGGAAGTGATGGTTTGGCCCCAGCAGAGCCCTGATCTCAACATTCTGGAGCCTGTCTGGGATGACATGAACAGACAGAAGGATTGGAGGCGGCTGACATCCACAGAAGATCTTTGCTTAGTCCTCCAAGATGTCTGGGACAACCTACCTGCCGAGTCCCTTCACTTCTCCCTATAAGAATTGATGCTGTTTGAAAGCAAAGGGTGGTCACAGCATTGATTTGATTTGGATTTCTCTTCTGTTCATTTTTCCATTTCGTTAATTGATAAAAAATAACCGTTTATCGCTTCTATTCCTGAAAGCATTCTTCATTTACAGCATTTTTTCACCCCTGCCTAAAACTTTTGCACAGTACTATATTTGCGGTGGATGGGCGTTAGAGCGCACCTCTCCTGTTGCCGCATATATTAGTTATGAGGTCGGCAAGGGGTTAATCACAAAATACAACATACGCCATACAGGACAGGTTACAGGTGAATGAATAAGCCATCCCTCTTTACAACTTCTCATTTTATTGTAACTTTTTATATTAAACATTCACAGAAGTCGGTAAAAATCTTGGCGGATGAACCTTGTTGGCGGTCTTTCAAAGAACGTGACTGAAGATGTGGAGTGGATCTGTCACTAAATTCACACTTCTAATGAGTCAGTCAGGAAGATGTCAGCATTACTCAATTACAATATTTTCGAGTTAAAAAAGTTCCCTCTTTCTTTCTTTCTTTTGCTATCAACTTAAAGCCTTATTAACCACTTCCAGACCGGACACTTTCACCCCCTTCCAGACCGGACACTTTCACCCCCTTCCAGTCCGGACACTTTCACCCCCTTCCAGTTCGGACACTTTCACCCCCTTCCAGACCGGACACTTTCACCCCCTTCCAGTCCGGACACTTTTACCCCCTTCCAGTCCGGACACTTTCACCCCCTTCCAGTCCGGACACTTTCACCCCCTTCCAGACCGGACACTTTCACCCCCTTCCAGTCCGGACACTTTTACCCCCTTCCAGTCCGGACACTTTCACCCCCTTCCAGTCCGGACACTTTCACCCCCTTCCAGTCCGGACACTTTCCCCCCTTCCAGTCCGGACACTTTCACCCCCTTCCAGTCCGGACACTTTCACCCCCTTCCAGTCCGGACACTTTCACCCCCTTCCAGACCGGACACTTTCACCCCCTTCCAGTCCGGACACTTTTACCCCCTTCCAGTCCGGACACTTTCACCCCCTTCCAGTCCGGACACTTTCACCCCCTTCCAGTCCGGACACTTTTACCCCCTTCCAGACCGGACACTTTCACCCCCTTCCAGTCCGGACACTTTTACCCCCTTCCAGTCCGGACACTTTCACCCCCTTCCAGACCGGACACTTTCACCCCCTTCCAGTCCGGACATTTTTACCCCCTTCTAGTCCGGACACTTTCACCCCCTTCCAGTCCGGACACTTTTACCCCCTTCCAGTCCGGACACTTTCACCCCCTTCCAGTCCGGACACTTTCACCCCCTTCCTGACCAGGGCAATTTTCAGCTTTCAGCGCTATCACACTTTGAATGACAATTGCGCGGTCATGCAACACTGTACCCAAATGAATTTTGTACCATTTTTTTGAGACAGATAAATCTTTATTTTGGTGGTATTTATTCACCACTGGGATTTTTATTTTTTTTTGCTATGTAAATGAAATGTCCAAAAATTTTGAAAAAAAGTGTTTTTTTAATAAAATTTTGCAAATAAATAATATTTCATCATAAATCTTGGCCAAAATTGATTCCGTTTTCTTTTTAGTAAAAAAAAAAATCCAAATTAGTTTATAACCGAAAATTATAATTTTTAAACATTTTTTTTTACATTTTTATTTTATTTTTTTATATTATTATTTTTTATTTTAATTTTTTTTTTTACATACTGTCACCGTAGCAGTACAGTGTCACCATGGTGACACTGTACTACTTGTGGGGGGTGATGAAGATTTTTTTTTTTGTTTTACACTGATTGCTTTTACACCCATATAGGATGTAAGAGTAATCATTTCTCTTTCTCTCTGTCTGCATTATTGCACTCATTGAGAAGTACTGAGTGAGCTGTGATTGGTTACAGCTTGTCACATGGTACAAGGCTGTTGTGAATAGCCTTGTACCATGTGACCTCTGTGATCATTCACAGATTTCACACATAGTAAGCAATGATGTCACAAGTGACATCTTGCTTACTACTTTGCATGTGATCACTGATTGGCCAATCAGTGATCACATGATCGGGACCTCGTACAGATGTCCCGTCCGACGATCGGTGTTTCACTGTGTCCCAGGGAGCGCGCACAAGCAGGGTGCAGGGAGGCCGTTTATAAACGGCCACCTGACCCTGCAGTGCCACCGTCTGGCCGTTTATATGCAGCGGCCAGTCGGAAAGTGGTTAAACCTAATGCAAACATTTATTATATTGCAGCTTACCAATCATTAGATGTGATGGACGCATTGGCTTTCTTTTTCTTGTTCAAACATTTTATTGGGTTTAAAGGGTATAGAGCATACAGCAATATGCACAAAACATTTACAGAAAAATAGCGGAGGGAGGCATGAGGCGTAATGGCCTATTACAACAATGCGGTTATTATATACATAGGGGGGACCATATTGGGGGAGGGAGAAGAGAAGTGGGGGGAAGAAAAGAGAAGGTGGGGAGAGAGGAGTACGGACAGAGAGTGTGACTTCCCGGGCAGAGAGGGGTACTTGGGAGAGGACCAAGGCTCCGGGCTACCCTTAGGTGAGGGAAATAACTAGGGGAGGAGCAACGATTTATCGAAACCTTGAGGGAGGAAGCAGGGGCGGACTGACAACTCATGGGGCCCCCGGGCAATAGGGGATCATGGGGCCCCTGAGTCCTTGCCCAAACTCAAAAAAGCCTATAAAAAAGGTACCAGGGGCATTTCATGGGGCCCCCTACTGACCCGAGTGCTCGAATGGTCAGTCCGCCCCTGGGAGGAAGTGATCGACCCAAGGAGACCAAATTGACAAAAATGTAGGGATTGTGTCTGTGATGGAAGCTTCCACCTTAGCGTGTATCATCACCTGTGTCACCTTATTCCGGCCTGCCAATACGCATAGAGATGGGGTTTTCCAAGATTTATCTATTATTTGTTTGGCGGCAATTGTGATCTGCAAGAATAGCTTAAATTGAAGCTTAGAAATCGAGGGAGGACGAAGATTGAGTAGGGCAGTGTCCGTGGTGGGCGGCAATGGCGTTTGAAAAAGAGTAGACAGCATGTGGAAGAGTTCAACCCAGAAGGTATGAGCTACTGGGCAGGACCACCAAATGTGGACTTACGTTCCCGCCATTGCGCAGCCCCGTAGCAGTCGGGGGAGTAACCTTGAGTATACTTAGCGATCCTTGCCGGGACTAAGCACCATCGAGACAAGACCTTGTAGTTGGTCTCAACCGCATTGGCTTTCTTTTTAAGGCTTTCTTGTCTTTATTGATCCAGCTAGTAAGTCTGTTATTTTTCAAAAAAACAAGCTCTCTTGCAGAATGTATCAGCTCATGTGGATGAGATAAACCATTTATCAATGACAGCGGTGCTTACAAGGATCAGCTTTTGTTTATTTATGTAAAATCACTATCCCAAAAGGAAAAAACTGTTTGCAGTAATTGATTATCAAGTATTGGCTGGAGTTTGACTTCAAATTCTTAGTGCAGCTAAGGCTCCATGTACACCGGACATTTGGAAAACTCTTCTGAACGATGGAAACTGACTGCTGGAAAATATAGGTTAAAAAAAGTCTGTTTAGCCGCGTTTGCATACCGCGTTTATGCGCGTTTATGATCGTTTGCGTTTAGAAACGTTTTTTTAAAGATAACCTCAGGAGACCTTCCCAAATGCCCAGAATGCACTGAAAAATAGTAAAAAATTAACTATTTCAGACATTTTGAGAGGAACAGAGAGAGCAGAAGCAGAGAGAGCAGTATGTATTGAGATGACCTGTCTTTTCTGGTTGTATTCACTATGGATCCCATCATGAGCATAATGCGGCGCGTTCTACCATTTATTCCTTCACACAAAGCCTGGAACTGACTGCGCTGGTGTACCGGGTCCATTTGAATACATGGAAAATGCTTTGCATGCATTTCTGATGATGGAAAAAGGCTCCGGACAGCATCTGGACATGAAACAGTTAAAAAACGCTTGTAAACGCAAACGCTTATAAACACGGTTACCTGCATTTACAAGAGTTTACACACATTTACAAGCGTTTGAAACGCTGATAAAATCTACTCCTGAACGCAAGTTTGGTGAGTTTAAAAGAATGACTGTAAACTCAACTGCCTGTAAACGATGATGTGTACATGGGCACATAGGAAAACATTAGGGAGGGTTCAGGGGCTGCTGAAAAAAACGCAGAAAGCTCCGGAACATCATTTTATCAGAGGCAGTGTACATGGACCCTAAATCTGCAAGTACACGTAACACCCCCAGGGGCGGACTGACCACTTAGAAACTCGGGCACTGCCCGAGGGCCCCGGGTCAGTAGGGGGCCCCATGAGATGCCCCTGGTACCTTTTTCATAGGCATTTTTGAGTTTGAGCAAGGACACAGGGGCCCCATGATCCCCTATTGCCTGGGGGCCCCATAAGTTGTCAGTCCCCCCCTGGTTAGGAGGGCCCTGCTCCTTGGAGCTTACAATCTAGGAGATGTAGCAGAATACATGTAGGGCTAAATTTATGAACGAAGATTATTTATTTTCATAATTTTATAACAGAAACGAAGAAATATTCTTTTTTTTTTAATTTTCAGTCTTTATTTACCAAAAAATGAAAAAACCCCAGTGGTGATTACATACCACCAAAAGGAAGCTCTATTTGTGTGAAAAAAAAAATATATTATGGGTACAGTGTTGCATGACTGCGCAATTGTGATTTAGAGTGTGATAGCACTGAAATTTGGCCTGGGCAGGAAGGGGGTGGGAATGCTCGGTATTGAAGGGGTTAAATTTACCTTCTAGAAGAGAATTGCAGTCAAGCTGGAATCACTCCTTCCACTGTCCTCTGTCTCCATCTGGTGGAAGAATGGATGCAGCATCACGATGGTTTGCAGGAGATCAGAGTGCGACTCCATTTGGGATGCGCAATGTCTGTAGATCCTCTGCGTTAGGTTTGCACTTACATTTTTATTGTAACATCATTTTGGGAACTCCCTGCACTGATAATTGCACAGGGGTAGGAAAACAAGTACTTTTATTTTAAGAAATATCAAAGTGATATATTTATAGAACCTGCAAAAAAAAATATATATATAAAACAAAAATGGACTGTGTGCATTACGTGACTAATGAAATGTGTCCCAGTTCAGATATAAAAAAGGGTTTGAAAAAAAAAAAAAAGCTGATGGCTTTGAAAATTGAGACAATTCTCTATGGGAGTTGATTTACTAAAGGTGATTAGACTGTGCATTTTGCAAGTGCAGTTGCTCCAGAGCTGAGTGAATGAGGGGGAGCTCTGCTGACTTCCATCATCCAATCATGTGCAAGCAAAAATGCTATTTTTTTTATTTTCCTTGCTTGTGATTGGAGCTCTGGAGCAAATGCACTTTGCAAAGTGCACAGTCTATTTGCTTTTAGTAAATCAAAACCAGATTCTCTAAAAGGAAGGGCTGTCTTAATGTATGGGCACCCCTGGGCACTGGCCCCAGGTGCATAGGGGCCCCATGATAATATTGCATTACATGCTTGCCAACTGTTCCAGATGGCCTGGGCATTGTCCCAGAACCTGTACTGTGCGCTCCTGATCCCAGTATTTTTCCCTCCTGACTCCCCCCTGTACTGTGCTCTACTGATCCCAGTATTGTGCCCTCCTGATCCCCCTGTACTGTGCCTTCCTGATCCCAGCATTGTGCCCTCCTAACTCCCCCTGTACTATGCCCCCCTGAGCCCAGCATTGTGCCCTCCTGACTCTCCCTGTACTGTGCCCTCTTGATCCCAGCATTGTGCCCTCCTGACTCCCCCCAGTATTGTGCCCTCCTGATCCCCCTGTACTGTGCCCTCCTGATCCCAGTATTGTGCCCTCCTGAGCCCAGCATTGTGCCCTCCTGAGCCCAGCATTGTGCCCTCCTGACTCCCCCCTGTACTGTACCTTTCTGATCCCAGTATTGTGCCCTTCTGACTCCCCCTGTACTATGCCCTCCTTAGCCCAGCATTGTGCCCTCCTGACTCCCCCTGTACTATGCCCTCCTTAGCCCAGCATTGTGCCCTCCTGACTCCCCCCTGTACTGTGGCTTCCTGATCCCAGTATTGTGCCCTCCTGACTCCCTCTGTACTGTACCCTTGAGACTTCCCCTGTACTGTGCCCTCCTGATCCCAGTATTGTACCCTCCTGACTCCCTCTGTACTGTACCCTTGAGACTCCCCCTGTACTGTGCCCTCCTGATCCCAGTATTGTGCCCTCCTGACTCCCTCTGTACTGTACCCTTGAGACTCCCCCTGTACTGTGCCCTCCTGATCCCAGTATTGTGCCCTCCTGACTCCATCTGTACTGTACCCTTGAGACTTCCCCTGTACTGTGCCCTCCTGATCCCAGTATTGTACCCTCCTGACTCTCCCTGTACTGTGCCCTGCTGATCCCAGTATTGTGCCCTCCTGACAAGGGGCGGACTTGTAAGCCGTGTACCGGGGTGGGCTCCCCAGGATACAGTGGAGTCACGAACGAGGAAAGCAACCCCAACACCAGCTTTTGAAACAACAGAATTTTACTTAGATGTGGCAAATAAACACAACCACAAATGCTGGGAACATACAATAAATTTACATACACCCAGCCCAAAGGCTGAGACCCTTGTGCTGCACAGCATGGCGCCTCCTGATGGATGAAGGTAGAAAGTGTAGTAATTTACCTACTGGGGGGCACAACTAAGCTGCCACACCTTACCTGTTATTACCCTAAAAGAGCAGGAATCAGTGTATGGGTGTACGGTATGGGCTAGCCTGCAGTGCAGCACAACAGCTTACAATATTACACAAATCTACAGTATTCCCCCTCCCATAACTGGTCCTGTAGCACGTGCCTGAGTATTCCTTCTGAGCAAAACGCCAGTCTGGCTTGAATTTGTGGGATTTTATCAGCTCTCCAATGTGAAATGTCACTTTAAGTTATGGAGTCCTTCCAATGATCAGTAATAACACTTGTGGCCTGACACAAACAGAGACCCTAACTAACTATAGGCCTGGACTCAGTCTCTAGGCGCCAACACTGAAATGAGGTGCGTGCACGATCTTACCGACCCGGGTCTGCTTTGCATCTGCTGGTGACTCTGAACAGAACAAATGTCTCTCCAACAAGCATGCGGTATATTTATGTTGTTTTGTTCCTCTGCTCTCTTCAGTGTTCCTGGCAGCAATCTTCCTTTCTCTGAACAGGATCAGGGTCTTGGACACGATCAGCTTCACTTAGCTGCAGCTCTGGTTACTGAGGGATGTTCTCACACCTGGATGCTCTCCCTGTACTGTTCAGACGGCTCCTGCATTCACCATCCTCTCAACATGGCTGCTGTCTCTCTCCTTCCTGTTCTGTAAACTCTGTGTGAAAACCCCAAATCTTCATGAATATAGAAATATCTATGCAGTCTGAGGCTGTATTAGGAAAACAGTGTCATCTTGTGGCCAAACCGCAGAATGTCAGTCCCGAACATTTAATTTACTCCACACAATAATTTACTCCAAACAAACAGTGTTCAAACAATGAGAGCTGTTTCCCCATCTCACAGACTGACCATTCGAGCACCCGGGCATTGCCCGAGGGCCCGGGGTTAGCAGGGGGCCCCATGAAATGCCCCGTTACCTTTTTTGTAGGCTTTTTTGGGTGTGCTTTGAATGTGGGCAAGGACACAGGGGCCCCATGATCCCCTTTTGCCCAGGGGCCCCATGAGTTGTCAGTCCGCCCCTGCTCCTGACTCCCCCCTGTACTGTGCCCTCCTGATCTCAATATTGTTCTCTCCTGATTCCCCTCTGTACTGTGCCCTCCTGATCTCAGTATTGTTCTCTCCTGACTCCCCCCTGTACTGTGCCCTCCTGATCTCAGTATTGTGCCCTTCTAACTCCCCCTGTACTGTGCCCTCCTGATCCCCGTATTGTGCCCTCTGGACTCCCCCTGTACTGTGCACTCCTGATCCCAGTATTGTCCCCTCCGGACTCCCCCTGTACTGTGCGCTCCTGATCCCAGTATTGTCCCCTCCTGACTCCCCCTGTACTGTGCCCTGCTGATCCCCGTATTGTCCCCTCCGGACTCCCCCTGTACTGTGCGCTCCTGATCCCAGTATTGTGCCCTCCGTACTCCCCCTGTACTGTGCGCTCCTGATCCCAGTATTGTCCCCTCCGGAACTCCCCCTGTACTGCGCCCTCCTGATCCCAGTATTATGCCCTCCAGACACCCCTGTACTGTGCCCTTCTGCCTCCCCATCCCACCCCTCCACCGCCGCCATACTGTGCCCTTTGTGTTGATTAGTCTTTGATTTATGGCATGTTTTGATATAGTTGAAAATCAATTTTATTGAAAGTACAAATCAATATATGTTTATTTATATCAACTATGTATACTTTAATTCTTGAGAGTAGGTGTGTAAATTGGGGCAGGCTGCTAAAGGGCCCCAGTGCATTCCTTTGCCCACGGGCCCATGATGATATTAAGACGGCCCAGCCGTCTGTGGTGCGCGGGCCTTTGGCAGTTGGTGACACGGTGCCAACCCACTATGCTGCAACTGTGTAGTGTGTCCCCATTCCCTTAAGTTGGGCAAGTTTGGCGGCAGCAGCGATACCCCCCAACGAATGGTGCAACATTCTTTGCTGCGGCATGTGCACAGCACTGACTGGCTTCATTTCTCTTTAGGTGGGTGGCAAAAGAACGGCTCAACCATGTGTTTGTACTACCCCCAGCCGCCGCTGTAATTCAATTTTTGATCTTCTGCTTGGATGGAGAAGGGGGCAGGCCCCCGAAAGCTTGTCCAAATAATTGTTGGTGCAATTAAAAAAAATAAAGAATCACCAACAGTACTCAGCTGTGTGGTTTACTAATGTGACTACAATCACCTTACATCTTCCTGCTTCCTGCTGTGTCCAGGGGGCAGAAAATAAAGGAGAATCATCTCCACGGGACACAGGCAACAAAATAAAACCTGACGTACAATTTAGCCCTTCCCTGATTTATTAATAGAATATATATATAAATAAAATATATATTATTACTATTATTAATAATAATAAAACAAATAAATATATACATAAAAATGTATATAAATATATATATAATTAATAAAAAAATAAATATATATATATTATAATATATATACATTTTTACATATACTTTAATTATTATTACTGCACACTTCCTATTGAAACAGAGGAGTCTCCTTTCTCCATTAGATACATAAGCAGCCATACATGGGTCGAATTCTAAACAAATTTTCTTTAGAAAATCAGAAATTTAGTGCGTTTTGTAACCACAAATGGCGCCACCATTGATTTTGACATTCGACCAATCAAGTCTTTAATTTCACCTTGTGTTGCTACAGAAAAGAATTTTCATGGCCAAGAATTTTCTTTTCTTTCCAGGTCACAGCTCATTTATTTATTTATTTCAGGTACTTACAGTCATGGCCGAAATTGTTGGCACCCTTGATATTTCTCCAGGAAATCATGTATTTCTCACGAAACGTATTGCATTAACACATGTTTTGCTATACACATGTTTATTCCCTTTGTGTGTATTGGGACAAAACAAAAAAAGGGAGGAAAGAAAGCAAATTCGACATAATGTCACACAAACCTCCAAAAATGGGCTGGACAAAAGTATTGGCACCCTTTCACAACTGCGGATAAATAAGAATGTTACAAGCATGTGATGCTCCTGTAAACTCACCTGGGGCAAGTAACAGGTGTGGGCAATATAGAAATCACACCTGAAAGCAGATAAAAAGGAGAGACGTTCACTTAACCTTTGCATTGTGTGTCTGTCTGTGCCACACTAAGCATGGACAACAGAAAGAGGAGACGAGAACTGTCTGAGGACCTGAGAACCAAAATTGTGGCAAAATATCAACAATCTCAAGGTTACAAGTCCATCTCCAGAGAACTAGATTTGCCTTTGTCCACAGTGCGCAACATTATCAAGAAGTTTGCAACCCATGGCACTGTAGCTAATCTCCCTGGTCGTGGACGGATGAGGAAAATTGATGAAAGATTGCAACGCAGAATAGTCCGGATGGTGGATAAGCAGCCCCAAACATGTTCCAAAGACATTCAAGCTGTCCTGCAGGCTCAGGGAGCATCAGTGTCAGCGCGAACTATCCGTCGACATTTAAATGAAATGAAACGCTATGGCAGGAGACCCAGGAGGACCCCACTGCTGACACAGAGACATAAAAAAGCAAGACTACAGTTTGCCAAAATGTACTTGAGTAAGCCAAAAGCCTTCTGGGAAAACGTCTTGTGGACAGATGAGACCAAGATAGAGCTTTTCGGTAAAGCACATCATTCTACTGTTTACCGAAAACGGAATGAGGCCTACAAAGAACAAAACACAGTACCTACGGTAAAATATGGTGGAGGTTCAATGATGTTTTGGGGTTGTTTTGCTGCCTCTGGCACTGGGTGCCTTGACTGTGTGCAAGGCATCATGAAATCTGAGGATTACCAAAGGATTTTGGGTCGCACTGTAGGGCCCAGTGTCAGAAAGCTGGGTTTGCGTCCAAGATCCTGGGTCTTCCAGCAGGACAATGACCCCAAACATACGTCAAAAAGCACTCAGAAATGGATGGCAAAGAAGCGCTGGAGAGTTCTGAAGTGGCCAGCAATGAGCCCAGATCTAAATCCCATTGAACACCTGTGGAGAGATCTTAAAATTGCTGTTGGGAAAAGGTGTCCTTCCAATAAGAGAGACCTGGAGCTGTTTGCAAAGGAAGAGTGGTCCAAAATTCCGGGTGAGAGGTGTCAGAAGCTTATTGATGGTTATAGGAAGCGACTGATTTCAGTTATGTTTTCCAAAGGGTGTGCAACCAAATATTAAGTTAAGGGTGCCAATACTTTTGTCCAGCCCATTTTTGGGGTTTTGTGTGACATTATGTCATATTTGCTTTTCTGCCTCTGTTTTATATTTGTTCCAATACATACAAAGGGAATAAACATGTGTATAGCAAAACATGTGTTAATGCAATACCTTTTTTGTGTGAAATACTTGATTTTCAGGAAAAATATCAAGGGTGCCAACAATTTCGGCCATGACTGTATATAGCGCCATCAATGTACACAGCACTTTACATATATATTGTACATTCACATCAGTCCCTAACCCTCAAGGGGAGTACAATCTAAGGTCCCTAACTCACATTCATACATACACATACTAGAGACAATTTAGACAGGAGCCAATTCACCTACCAGCATGTCTTTGGAGTGTGGGAGGAAACCAGAGTACCCGGAGGAAACTCACGCAGGCACAGGGAGAACATGCAAACTCCAGTCAGGTACATGCTCATTTCTTTTTTGATGATATTTCTTGTGCGATTCTCCCATCATTGATTGGAAATTTGTTCGTTTTTCAAAAAATGTCCAAAATGCCGATCACTCAAATTCGATGGTCGCACAAAAATCGTCCGTTTCTGTGGCCCTGGTGCGAAGTTCGAAGGAAAATTCTTAGAAAAGATTTTGGAATTTGAGCCATGTATGGTCGGCTTAACACACTGTTGTCCTTGCATAGTTTTTGGAGATGAAGGCTTCATGACCATGCAGGGGCTGTACATCATTCAGAACCTGCATATCCACTCTTGTACATCCGTACACCTGGCCATTGACATGAATTGGAGGATGCGGCTGCACGCGGGTGTATGCGCGGATGTACGCCCAAAACAGAGATAGTGTACATTCAGAGCATGTCTGTGCCGGTAACAGTGCATAACTGTGTACAGCTGCATCTTCGAATTCACCTCTATGGGAGGCTGTGCCAGGAGAATGGCAGGTCCTGGGAGAATGATTACGTAGGTTCTGCACACTATATGACCCCTATACATGAAGCCTACAATAAAACCTTTCCTGAGATAATATGTTGGACAAGAAATGACTAACTATACATAGAAACAAGGTTTTAAAGCACAACTTTGGTCTTTTTTTAAAAAAAGGCAGAGTAAAAAAAATAAAGAAGGAGCTGTTGCCTGCAGTAACTGGCCCAGGGGCCGGTTTCACCTTTGATTGCTTTTATCCAGTCCTTGGGGAAGTATTTCTCCCACTGACGCAATGATGGAGTACCATTCCTTCCACTAACAGCAACAATGGCTCACTATCCCTCCCACCGATACCAATGATGAGGCACTATTCCTCCCAATGACACCAACAACGGGGCACTATTCCTCCCAATGACACCAACGATGGGGCACTATTCCTCCCACTGACACCAACAATAGTGCACTATTCCTTCCACTGATACCAACAATGAGGCACTATTCCTCACACTGAAACCAACAATGGGGCACTATTCCTTCCACTGACACCAACAATGGAGCACTATTCCTTGCACTGATACCAACAATGGGGCATTATTCCTCCCAATGACACCAACAATGGGGCACTATTCCTCCCACTGACACCAACAATAGGGCACTATTCCTTCCACTGACACCAACAATGGGGCACTATTCCTTGCACTGATACCAACAATGGGGCATTATTCCTCCCAATGATACCAACAATGGGGCACTATTCCTCCCACTGACACCAACAATAGGGCACTATTCCTCCCACAGAAACCAACAATAGGGCACTATTCCTTCCACTGACACCAACAATTGGGCACTATTCCTTGCACTGATACCAACAATGGGGCATTATTCCTCCCAATGACACCAACAATGGGGCACTATTCCTCCCACTGACACCAACAATAGGTAACTATTCCTTCCACTGATACCAACAATGGGGCACTATTCCTCCCACAGAAACCAACAATGGGGCACTATTCCTTCCACTGATACCAATAATGGGGCACTATTCTTCACACTGACACCAATGATGGGGCACTATTCCTCCCACTGACACCATTGATTGGGGCATTATCCTCCCACTGATATCAACAATGGGGCACTATTCCTTCCTCTGATACCAACAATGGGCCACTATTACTCCCATTGACACCAACAACGGGGTACTAATCCTTCCACTGACACAGCAGTGAGGCACTATTCCTCCCACTGATACCAATTCCTCCCACCAATACCAACAATGGGGAATGGTTCCTCCCACTGACACCAATGATGGGACACTGCTTTATCTGCAGGGCTTTTTCTACCCCCACTGGCCACAGTCTGGCCCCTCAGAATCCCCCTTTTTTATTAAAAGTTGGGAGATCCCTGGCCTAGAAGGCTGAGGTCATACTATGAATACACTGTAACATGGTCCTCCCCTAGGGGGCATCACCCCGGGCCCTTCATTCACAGAGCATTGAAGCTGAGAGCAGCACTGAAGTCATTAGATCAGCACCATTCTCTGAATCAGCAGAGCACCACCCAGAGCCAGAGAAGAAGTGAAGAGAAACTGACATGTCATGTGACCTGCCTGAAGACACCAGAAAAAGGTAAGTTTAAAAAGAAAAAAGCAACACATATAGCATGGGGGAGGGGCCTCTGGAGGGAGGAGAGTGAATGGGAGCAGGGGACTAAAAAACAGACAGAACTAGTGCTGGACTTTCTCATTAGAAAGCCCAGCTTGTTTTCCAAATGGATTGTCACCTATATTAAATACTTTAACTAATATTATATTAATATTGGCAATATACAGCATTGGGGGTACATTGCTGACCAGCACTTCAGAGGAAAAGGATTTGGGGGTACTTATTTTAGATGATTGCAAAATGAGCAAACAGTGTGGCTAGGCAGTGGGGAAAGTGAACAGAATTCCAGGATGCATCACTAGAGGGGTCACCGGCAGGAGGAAGGAGGTCCTGATTCCTCTATATAGATCTTTATATCACTAGAGGGATCACAGGCAGGAGGAAGGAGGTCCTGATTCCTCTATATAGATCTTTATATCACTAGAGGGGTCACCAGCAGGAGGAAGGAGGTCCTGATTCCCCTATATACACCGTGTTCCATATTATTATGCAAATGATATTTTTCTCATTTACCTAAATAATTGATGTAAATAAGTCGGCATAATTCTCAGGTTACAACTATAAGAGTACAATTCACATTTTATTGAACAAACATCCTAATGATAACAGGATTTTTGTTCCAACTTATTCCGCACAGTAAGTTTCAAAACACTTTCTAGGTTGTAAAGAACTGAAAATTGTCATTTGTTGTGTTTGCAGCATATTTACTGAAATCAAAAGCTATATCAATCAAATGTTTAACAACATTTTAACTTTTTAAACATTTGAAGCGGTCACGTTACATTGTAACATAGGACCCCTTATCTGATAGCAGATCACAAGTCTTACATCCATTGAACTTGTGAGTTTTTGGACAGTTTCTGCTTGAAGTTGTTTGCAAGATGTCAGAATAGCCTCCCACAGCTGCTGTTTGGATGTAAACTGCCTCCCACCCTCATAGATCTTTTGCTTGAGGATGCTCCAAAGGTTCTCAGTAGGATTGAGGTCAGGGGAGGATGGAGGCCACACCATGACTTTCTCTCCTTTTATTCCCATAGCAGCCATTGATGCAGAGGTATTCTTTGCAGCATGAGATGGCGCATTGTCATGCATGAAGATGATTTTATTACGGAAAGCAGAGTTCTTCCTTCTGTACCAGGGAAGAAAGTGGTCAGTCATAAACTCCACATACTTTGCAGAGGTCATCTTTACACCTTCGGGGACCCTAAAGGGGCCGACCAGCTCTGTTCCCATGATTTTCTTCTTCATTTATTTAGCAAAAAAAACCCCAGTGGTGATTAAATACCACTAAAAGAAAGCTCTAGTTGTGTGAAAAAAATAATACATATATAATAAATTAATATTACAAATTTTATATGGGTGCAGTGTTGCATGACCGCACAATTGTCATTCAAAGTGTGACAGCAAATGGGCTTGGGCATGAAGGGGGTGAAAGTGAAGTGTTTAAAATAGAACATGTTTTGAAGGAAGAGGTGCAAGGAGATCTCTCCAATTTTATTTATTTATTTATCGAGTTTATATAGCGCCAAAGGGTTTGCTCAGCGCTGTACAATAGAGGGGGGGACAATACATGAAACAGAACAGTAACATCAAACAGCACACAAGAGGTAAGAGGGCCCTACTCTTTCGAGCTTACAATCTAGGAGGGAGGGGGTAGAGGCACAGAAGGAAACGGCTGTGGGGGATGGAGTGGTAGGAGGAGGGAAGGGCAGCGGCTGTTAGGTGAGGGTGGGGTAGGAGGAGGGAAGGGCAGCGGCTGTTAGGTGAGGGTGGGGTAAGCTTCCCTGAAGAGGTGGGTTTTCAGGGAGCGCCTGAAGGTGAGGAGGGAAGGTGACAGTCTGATGGATTGGGGTAGTGAGTTCCAGAGGATGGGGGAGGACCTGGAGAAGTCTTGCAGTCGTGCGTGGGAGGAGGAGACCAGGGAGCAAGATAGGAGGTCCTGTGAAGAGCGAAGGGTACGGGTAGGGTGGTACCTGGGAATCAGGTCGGTGAGGTAGTTAGGGGCAGTGTTGTGAATGGCCTTATAGGTCAGGGTGAGCAATTTGAATTTAATGCGTTGGGCAATGGGGAGCCAGTGGAGGGAGAGGCAGAGGGGGGTGGCAGAGGTGGAGCGGCTGGTGAGGTGGATGAGTCTGGCAGCTGAGTTCAGGATGGTCTGAAGCGGGGAGAGTTTGCACTGGGGTAGGCCGGTGAGGAGGGAGTTGCAGTAGTCAAGGCGTGAGATAATCAGGGAGTGTACGAGTAGTTTAGTGGTGTCTGGGGTAAGGAAGGGGAGTATCTTGGCGATGTTCCGGAGGTGGAGCCTGCATGTGTTTGTAAGTGAATTTGATATGAGGTTGAAAGGAAAGGTTTGAGTCCAGAATGACGCCAAGGACCTTGGCTTGCTGGGCGGGATTGATGGTGGTGTTGTTGGTAGTGATGGAAAGGATGGGGGGGGGCGCGGGCTGGGGGGAAGACGAGAAGCTCGGTTTTGGAGAGGTTGAGCTTGAGGAAATGGAGTGACATCCAGTCAGAGATGTCGTTTAGGAGGTGAGTGAATCTGAAGAAATCTCTAGTTGTCACCAGGGGCACAAGAACTAGTGTCCCCAATGGAAGATTTCCCCTCTATTACTGTTTAGGGGACAACCCAAAATTTGAGATTTTCTTTTACCATCACTGCTGACCAGCTGCCAAATTCAATGGGCAACATTATTTTTGCCTTCGCCATGTGAAGCAACGCTAACGCTGCCATATGTATCCTTCCATCTGCTCCCTGTAAATTGCAAGTGACGTTGATAGGCAGTCAGGAAACAGTAAAAACAAGAACCAAACACCTATGTTCAACACCTGTGTGAAGGAGGTCTTAGGGTGACAAATACCTTCACCACCACCCTCCACCACTGAACTACATGAGTCCCTTCTTGGCTATTCCCAATCCATTGCCTTCATATCTGTGTGAGTTCAGCACCACCTGGTGTTCAGCATTGACATTTTCAAAATTTAAAATTTTTCATAAGAACAATTGAGTATTGTCCGTGATACTTTTTTTATTTGCACTAACATACAATTTTGAGGACAAGCTTTCTGGGAATGTCCCCTTCTTCAGGTCTAAGCAGTACTGAACACAAAGGTTTAGCAGAATGTTAGAAGAGATATAGGGGATGGGAAAAAAAACAGAGATAAGACACAGCAAAAGCAAAGTCTGGGAGGGGGGGGAGACAACACTAGCAGAGGGAGTCAAGCTTGAGCTGATAGTCATAAAACTGTTGGATAATGAGTGAGGAATCCCATGTCCAAATTCAGGCCGGTATCGCTTGTGTCAAATAGAATTATCATTCTTAGTTTAAAAGTTTTTCTTTCCTGAATGGATTTGAATTTTACTTTAAGAACTAAAATATTGAGGTCTCCCATTGTGTGGTCTGGTTGTGTGAAATGGTGTCCCACAGGTGTGCAGAGGTCATCTTCTTTATGTTCCTTGATGGTATGTCTGTGCAAATTCATCCTTGTTTGCACCTTCTGTCCTGTTTCACCAACATAAGATCCTTTGCTGCATTTTCTGCACTGGATGAGGTACACAACATTACTGGAGGTGCAGCTGTATGATCCGGAGATATTGAAGATCCCTTTTGAGTGTCGGACACTTTTTGATGGATTGATTTGGTTGCACAGTTTGCAGCGTTTCTTATTGCAGGGTTCGTTTCCATTATTTGTGACATCATAATTAGAAGGAAGTTTCCTACTGATTAGTTGATTTCTGAGGCATCATTTCTGGATCATCTGACAAACAGGAGTCTGATTTTCATGATTTACACGCAATTCCGGTGGATGCAGCCACTGGATTGTGTGTAACCCCCCTCCCCCACTGTCAGGTCCGTACGCCACAGGGACAGTGCAGTGAAAGTGTTAAACATTTGTGAGTAGTTGATGCTTGGCATAAACATCCAGCAGAGGTAGTGAGCCAGTCAACAGTAATTAGCTTCAAACATGGGTGGGACAAGCATAGAGCTATACTCAGACAAAAAAAGTTGAAAAAAAAAAACAACAAAAAAAAATCCAAAAAGAAAAAAAAAACCAGTAAAACAAACAAACCCCCCCCCCCAAAACAAACAATAAGAATCCATTCACACAGGACATTTTGATAACACTGGTAACATGAGTTTTTCAGCTTTTTTTGTGTGTTTTTGCATTAGCGTTTAGCGGCATTATGGCATGTTTAGCTGCGTTTTCCCGCGTTTGCATTTTTTAGCGTTTTTTTCACCAAAAATTTTTGGGGGGTGAAAAAAAGTCAAAAACGCTGGTTTGCGGCAATTTACCATGTTTTGCTGCATTTGTTTTTCCAGCGTTAGAGCGTTTTTACAGCTAAAAAACTTCTCTAGAAACTCACTAGTCCTGGGATTTTTTTCCAGCCAAAAAACGTCCCTGCCAAGAAACATTGATTCCAGTCCATGTGTGCATGGACTCATAAGATAACATGTGGGGGGTTACTGGCTGTAGAAAAAAATGTCAAAAGCCAAAAACAGCCGCTGTAAGAATGTCCCGTGTGCATGAGGACTAAAAAACAACCCCCCCACCCCCACAACAAAAAACAAAAGCCCAGCAGACTCGATGGATCAATCAGTCTTTTTCCGCCATCACTTTTCTATGTTTCTGTTTTCTATTTACTATTGTGAATAAAATACGGGTTTAAAAGATTTGCACGCCATTGCATTCTGTTTTTATGTAGATTTTACACAGCGTCCCAACTTTTTAGGAATTGGGGTTGTCAAAATGTATAGATGTGCAAAGACACCGAAAAAAAGTTCACTTTGAGGTTTCCACTTTTGACGTGTGTCTTATGCAGGCCATCCACGGGTTGAATTCTGAATGAATTTTCTTTAGAAAATTGGAAATTTTGTGCAATTTTGTAATCCGATGGCGCCACCATTGATTCCAAAAATTCGACCAACCGAGCCTTCAATTTCACCTCATGTTTCTACAGAAAAGAATTTTCATGGCCAAGAATTTTCTTTTTTCTTCGGGTCACAGTTGATTTATTTATTTATTTCAGGTACTTATATAGTGCCGCCAATTTATGCAGCGTTTTATTTATTTATATATATATATATATACTGTATATGTACTACATTCACATCAGCCCCTAACCCTCAAGGGGTGTACAATCTAAGGTCCCTAACTCACATTCATACGTACACATACTAGGGACAAAGAAAACAAACAGAGGGTTCACCGGCCTAGTGTATTATAGTAAAAAACATTTATTGAAATGATAAAAAATAGGTATCGTACTCACAATTGACATAGGTGTCAAAGGCACAACACATACCAATTTAGACAGGATCCAATTCACCTACCAGCATGTCTTTGGAGTGTGGGAGGAAACCAGAGTACCTGGAGGAAACCCACACAGGCACAGGGAGAAAATGTAAACTCCAGGCAGGTAGTGCCGTAGTTGGGATTCAAACCAACAACCCGAGTACTGCCACTGTGCGGCTCATGCACATTTCTTTTTTTATTACATTTCTCACATGATTCTCCCATCATTGGTTAGAAAATTGTTAGTTTTTCAAAACAATTTCCAACATGCCCGATCACTCAAATTCGATGGTCGCTCGAAAATCGGCCCCACTAATGGTGCGAAATTCGAATGCAAAATTCTTAGAAAAGATTTTCGAAAGACAAGGGGACAAGGACAGAGGACAAGGGGGCGCTCTTTACGTCTGGAGGAAAAGAAATTTAATCTAGATTGAAAGCTCGAAAGAGTAGGGCACTCTAACCCCTCGTGTGCTGTTTGTAGTTGCTGTACTGTTCCATGTATTGCCCCCCCCTCTATTGTACAGCGCTGAGCAAACCCTTTGGCGCTATATAAACCTGATGTAATAATAATAATCTCCAAACACGGAAAGGTTTCTTCACAGTGAGAGCTGTGAAAATGTGGAATAGACGCCCTCAAGAGTTGGTTGTGGCCAGCTCAGTGGATTGCTGTAGGAAAGTCCTGGATTCTTTCTTGGATACACAGAATATAACTGGATATAACATTTATAGGTAAAGTTGATCCAGGGAATATCCGATTGCCTCTCGGGGGATCAGGAAGGAATTTTTTTCCCTGCAGGAGCAAATTGGATCATTCTTTGCTGGTTTTTTTTGCCTTCCTCTGGATCAGCTGTGGGTGTAGGATTATAACGTTGACTGGTGATCTATAGGGGGCTTCTAAAGGATTATAACTTTTTTTTTTATGATTGAACTGGATGGACTTTTGTCTTTTTTCAGCTAGACTAACTATGTAACTACGGAAATTGACCCGTGTGTGACTTAACTACTGTAAATGTACCTGAACAGTTTTGCATAAATCTACAGCCAAGCAAGAGAATAAAGCCGTTTTATTATCCTGAATATTTGTTGAATGATTATCTGTAGCTAATAATAGCACATAATAATAATAATAATAATAATAACAATCAGAGTTATAAGTGGAAAGGCGCAGGAAAAGCGGCTCGTTACTCCCTGCAATTTGCATATCAATATTTGTTCTCTCTTTGTACATCTTGTTTGCTCAGCTGGTTGGCTGTCAGTTTATTACACGGAGCACCGTAACACTTTAATTGTAGCATTGCTTTCCACTGACTATTGTATGAGCCGCCATCTTCCCCCGTATTCGAATCACTGGGATGCCTCGGCTCATTGTGGTCCTGGTGCAGCTGTGTCCTTAGGGATAGCGATGAGCTGGGTGTGGTCTGGGGCAGGGGCGGACTGACAACTCATGGGGCCCCCGGGCAATAGGGGATCATGGGGCCCCTGTGTCCTTGCCCAAACTCAAAAAAGCCTATGAAAAAGGTACCAGGAGCATCTCATGGGGCCCCCTACTGACCCCAGGCCCTCAGGCAGTGCCCGAGTTTCCAAATGGTCAGTCCGCCCCTGATCTGGGGCAAGGTCAGAGAATATTACTGGAGTTCAGGTAGCAAATCCAAACTCTATGAAAGTCAATGTGAGCTAAATGGAAGAGAAAACATCAAAGTGTAGCACCCTCCTAGTTCAGCTAGACCAGCAATGGGCAAACTACGGCCCGGCGGACCTTTTAATCCGGCCCGCGGAGCTAGGCTCCCGCTAGGCTCCTCTCACAGTCCGCCCTGAAGACCGGTGTAGCGTGAAAATCTGTCTCCTATGAGGATCTGTCCCCCTCGACGTATCTGCGCATGTGCCGGAGATCGCCGATCGGCTGCTAATGCCTGAAACTGGCACATGCGCAGATACGTCGAGGGGGACAGATCCTCATAGGAGACAGATTTTCATGCTACACCGGAGCGGCGCGGGAACACGGCGAGAGGAACGCGCGGAGTAAAGGTAAGTGAATTGACACAGGGGGGACTATGGGGGATGAATTACTATATGGGGGATGAATTACTATATGGGGGATGAATTACTATGGGGGATGAATTACTATGGAGGATGAATTACTATGGAGGATGAATTACTATATGGGGGATGAATTACTATGGAGGATGAATTACTATATGGGGGATGAATTACTATGGGGGATGAATTACTATATGGGGGATGAATTACTATGGAGGATGAATTACTATGGAGGATGAATTACTATATGGGGGATGAATTACTATGGGGGATGAATTACTATGGGGGATGAATTACTATGGGGGATGAATTACTATAGGGGGGATGAATTACTATAGGGGGGATGAATTACTATAGGGGGGATGAATTACTATATGGGGGATGAATTACTATGGGGGATGAATTATTATGGGGGATGAATTACTATATGGGGGATGAATTACTATGGGGGATGAATTACTATGGGGGATGAATTACTATGGGGGATGAATTACTATATGGGGGATGAATTACTATGGGGGATGAATTACTATATGGGGATGAATTACTATATGGGGGATTAATTACTATGCTTACTATGGGGGAATATTACTATACTTACTATGGATGACACATACACATCATTCATCTACTCTTGGTCCGGCCCCCGGGTCAAATATATGAACCCATTGCGGCCCTCAAGTCAAAAAGTTTGCCCACCCCTGAGCTAGACCCTAATGGTTAGTCAGGAGCTGGTTAACAGCTCAGGTGTGATAGCCAGAGTGTAACGGAACCGGAACCCGACTGTACTTGGGTATTTCCGTTAGGCTCCCACTTCCCTGTCCGAACACAGATCCACGGACACCACCGCTGACCAAACAAGACTAGATGACACCAGTCTGTATAAACATGGAACTCCCCATTTGAAATTTATACACTCAGGGGACCAACCCCCCCTCCCTGCATAATGACGCAGGGCGGGGCACATCACACCCAGCAACAAGAGACACACACCAACAGACAGTCCCATCAGGAGGGCCACTGGAAACACCCCCCACAAAGCCAACACGCAAACACACACATCCCACAATAGCCTGCTCCCAAGCAAGACACACACCAGAATAATGGGACTACATGGCAGCAAACAATGAACAACCCCTACACCAATACTAGAACATTTCACCCTGTACCCCTAACAAGCACAGGGTGACCCACACACAACAGGAACATGGGGAGCCAAGACAGGGGTCTCCCCACCCCCACAAAGGGAGTCGCGCTCCATGGGCCCCCCACCCAAAGTGACTCCCGTCACACAGAGGGGTCAAATTGTGGTCAGGGCTCTGCAGGCCAGCACCTCTAGACTTTCTCCCTGCTCTGAGGCTTTTGGAGGAGGGCCTTGGAGACAGTGGGTGGATCTGGCTGGCTGCACTCTTGAGGGACCTCAGCCAATCCCCAACAGAAGGATTGGCAAGAGGCTGGCACTCCCTTAAAAGTGTAAGAGCCTTCTCAGTGGCAGGAGTGGAAGAAGGAGAGGAGTGTGGAGAATCAGGTGGAAAATGTGAGGCTGGAGGAAGAAGGCTGCCAGGAAGCCTAGTGGGATGGGACCTGCCTTCCAGAATGGAGCTGGAAAGGAGGAAAATTCAGGACTCACTGGCCCCCTATGTGGCAGGGATGGAGCAGCCCAGCTGATAAGATAGCAGCCAACCCGCAAGTGGTACAGGAGAAGATCTGAGTGAGTAGACCTACACTCCCTGGGTAGATAGGGGAAGGAGCACTCTGGTGGGAAACCAGATTAGCCCCCTACTAGTGACTGTTCACCTCAATTAAAGGGACAGAAGCAAGATCCCCTGCTCAGGAAAAGTCTCCAGATTGCTGGGTGAAGAGGAGTTCATTTAGGGTCTGGGGTGGTACAACAAGGAGCTGCTGGCTAGCACTCCAACAGAGACCGCATCAGAGAATTTATTGAATAGTTCAGGAAGTTGCCCTCCGATTTCGGTTCCCCTGGGCACCCTATACCCCTCCCCTTTACGCCATCCAAGTTCTAATCCGCTCAATAAAACAACAAAACCAATGCTCAAGGCCTGATTTCTGACTCTGAGTGCAAGCTTGTGTGGAAGATGCTGTGCAGGACTATAGACTATAGGGGGACCCAAATTCATCAGCAATCCCTCAGGGGGCAGTGCTACAAAAGGACTTTCAAATAAATAGTGTTGAGGGGGGCTGGGCACTGCCATTGGTAAACTGTAATAAAGCAAAACAAGTTTTTTAAAACGTTTTTCAGACATTTTAATAAAGCTTAAAAGAGAAGTTTGGGTTTTCTTTTTTTTCCTCAAATCATACTTACCTAAGGTGAATGCAGCATCGGTCCCCACCGACTCAATGGAGCGCAGGGAGAGGGAGGGAGTGACCCTGGTGCCGCTCCAGACCCTGGGGAGTATCCCAACTTTGAATTCAGGAATCTTTTCACAGCCTGGACCGGCTAAATGACGTCAGCCGACAGCGGTCTTCGGGGTCCGGGGAGACAAGATATAGTGAATGCAGGGTCCGGGGAGACCAGATATAGTGAATGCAGGGTCCGGGGAGACTGGATATAGTGAATGCGGGGTCCAGGGAGACCAGATATAGTGAATGCAGGGTCCGGTAAGAGCGGATATAGTGAATGCAGGGTCCGGGGAGACCAGATATAGTGAATGCAGGGTCCGGTAAGAGCGGATATAGTGAATGCGGGGTCCTGGGAGAGCGGATATAGTGAATGCGGGGTCCGGGGAGACCGGATATAGGGAATGCAAGGTCCGGGGAGACCAGATATAGCAAATGCAGGGTCGAGGGAGACTGGATATAGTGAATGCAGGGTCTGGGGAGAGCGGATATACTGAATGCAAGGTCCGGGGAGAGAGGATATAGTGAATGCAGGGTCCGGGGAGAGTGGATATAGTGAATGCAGGGTCTGGGGAGAGAGGATATAGTGAATGCAGGGTCAAGGGAGACCGGATATAGTGAATTCAGGGTCCTAGGAGACCGGATATAGTGAATGCAGGGTCCGGGGAGAGCGGATATAGTGAATGCAGGGTCCGGGGAGACCGGATATAGTGAATGCAGGATCCGGCGAGACCGGATATAGTGAATGCAGGATCCGGGGAGACCGGATATAGTGAATGCAGGGTCCAAGGAGAGTGGATATAGTGAATGCAGGGTCCGGGGAGACCGGATATAGAGAATGCAGGGTCCGGGGAGACCAGATATAGTGAATGCAGGGTCCGGGGAGAGCGGATATAGTGAATGCAGGGTCCGGGGAGACCGGATATAGTGAATGCAGGGTCCGGGGAGACCGGATATAGTGAATGCAGGGTCTGGGGAGAGCGGATATAGTGAATGCAGTGTCCGGGGAGAGCGGATATGGTGAATGCAGTGTCCAGGGAGAGCGGATATAGTGAATGCAGGGTCCTGGGAGAGCGGATATAGTGAATGCAGGGTCCGGGGAGAGCGGATATAGTGAATGCAGGGTCTGTGGAGACCAGATATAGTGAATGCAGGGTTCGGGGAGAGCGGATATAGTGAATGCAGGGTCCAGGGTTTAGGAACGCTTTAAGTGGGAACCATGCAAGAAGAAAACCAAGGGACACTTCATACCAGACCCTTACCTGCGCTCATCCTCATGTTGATGAGTAAAAGGGTATCTTCATCACAACCCTGACCTGGTCTGCGAACAGGAGAGTTTTTGTAATTTGGAAGACCCCATTAAAAATAAGGCAACCGCAATATACTGGCCCCACCCCCTAACTGAAGGAGTGAGGGGTACAAGGAATACAAGGGGGCCCTACTCATTCATAACAAATGTAAATAGTAAATAATGGCATTTTTTGAGATTCCAGAAAAAGTCCAACAATGTAAATTCATCATCAATCACTTCATTCAGAGATGTAGATCCTCGTCAAAAGAGTAGCCCAGCAGGGCTGAACCGGGCAGGTTTGACAACACTGCTCAGGATTGGATGTGTGGTTCATTTTGTTATAAACTGAAATTTGGACAAATTTTTAATTCTGAGATTCGGATGTATCCAAATTTCCGAATTACAACAGTAACGAATTTAAACAAATCCAAAAAAACAAAAAAACTTTGTCTGAAATTCAAATCGAATCAAATTTGAAAACAAAATCAAATTAAAAAACAAGAATAGAATAAAATAGAATAGAAAATAAGGAATAGAATAGAAAAGAATAGAATAGAATAGCAAATTAAATAATAGCATAAAAAAAAGAACAAAAAAGAATAGAGGAGAATAGAATAGAAAAGAAAAGAATAGAAGAAATAGAATTGAATAAAAAATAATATAGCCAAATTCTGAAATTCGAATGTCAAAAAGAATAGAACAGAATAAAACAGAACAGAATAGAAAATAAAAGAATACAATAGAATAAAAAAAAGAAAGAAATAGAATAGATTAGAATAGAATAGAAAGAATATATCTTCCAAAATTCAAATAGAATAAATTTGAATTTGAATGCCAATTTGAATCCCAATGCCGAATTGATACTTTTTGGTTCTGAAAATTCGAATTAAATTAGAAATCAAATAAAGGAAACAAAACAATTTCCTAAAATGAATTGAACGAATTTACCTGAACAAAATGATTTACCTCTTGATGCCGGTTGCATGCAGAGCAGTCGCAAATACACGGCCCTGGTAAAACAACTTACCGTTGCTGAGAACGCGCTCCCAGCATGGTAGCCGGTGGTGATCCAGATGCATGCTTGTGATTGGGAGCAGGGGCGGACTGACAACTCATGGGGCCCCAGGCAATAGGGCCCTGTGAGGCCCCTGTGTCCTTGCCCAAACTCAAAAAAGCCTATGAAAAAGGTACCAGGGGCATCTCATGGGGCCCCCTATTGACCCCGGGCACTCGGGCAGTGCCCGTGTTTCAAATGGTCAGTCCGCCCCTGATTGGGAGCTTTCCGATCATGTGAGCGCTGTGACAGCCAATCACAGCAGTCACCTGACCCGAAGGCCCACCTCCGCCTCTCGGCTTTTAGAAACCTTAAAGAGCCGGTAGGTGATCAGCGCCAAAGTTGTGTTGTCAACTCAAACTGGAAGTTAGGAGCTCACTGGATTTCTGGCGGGATCAACAGAACTTTTTTGCAATTGCTAACACAATATGGGGAAATCTGCATGTGTTATAAAGATGTACTGATTATTTATTAATTTTTCTTCCCAGCCATACACTTTAACCAGTTGCAGAGTAAAACCTAAAACACTGGTTTAGTGTTGCCCCCTAAATCGGAGGATTCCCAGGAGTGATGGTTCAATGAGACCGCGGATGGTCTTGGACACGCGCCGGTTTGGATGGCCGATGTCTTTAGAAGAGATGGCTGCTTTGTTCTGATCTTATCACAGGGCTCAATCAAGCTTGTAAGGACAGGACAGAGACTCATTGATGGCGGACACTTCCTCATCCTGTGTGATTGAAGAAAGACTTCGGCGTCTCTTGTGAAAAGAGGCTTTGAAAGTTGGAGCCACCGATGTGCCATCCTAGAAACCAGATTTTAACGAGCTCTGAAATAAGCTGACTGCCCAGATCACTGCAGATGTTAGCAGTTGTTAATTAGGAACGGGCACGGAAAATTCCACATATACAGTAAAGATCGTCTTAAAGGGAACTTGTCACCAGGCTATTCATTTCCACAATCTTCCCCTAAGATCATATTTAATTATATTAACATTAATAATGTAATCAGTTAAATGATTGAATTAAATTTCTGATTGCATTTATTAGTTTAATGATAATATATTACTAGTATTATTATTA
The DNA here is from genome assembly GCF_062004578.1 of Staurois parvus. Classification (NCBI taxonomy): domain Eukaryota; kingdom Metazoa; phylum Chordata; class Amphibia; order Anura; family Ranidae; genus Staurois; species Staurois parvus. The sequence goes on from NW_028318353.1 coordinate 1,195,264, forward strand.
TTATTATTATTAATAATAATAATAATAATAATAATAATAACAACAACAACAATAATACAAATCAATACTGTAATAATAAATTAAGTTCTAAATTTTATAAATATATAAATAAAATATATATATATACATACACATATACATACACATATATATACACTATATACACTGTATATCAGGGGTGGACTGACAACTTATTGGGCCCCCGGGCAATAGGGGATCATGGGGCCCCTGTGTCCTCGCCCACACCCAAAAAAACCTATGAAAAAGCCAATGAAAGGTACCAGGGGCATCTCATGGGGCTCCCTACTGACCCCGGGCCCTCGGGCAGTGGCCGAGTGCTCAAATGGTCAGTCCACCCCTGCTGTATATACATATACACTGTATATGTATATATATATGTATATATATATATATATATATATATACACACATATATATATACACATACACACACACATACAGTTGCAAGAAAAAGTCTGTGAACCCCTTGGGATTAAGTGGAGTTTTGCATGAATTGGGCATAAAATGTGTTCTGAACATCATCTAAGTCACAACAATAGAAGAACACAGTCTGCTGAACATAATACTACACAAACATTAGATGTTGCCATGGTTTAATTGCACATAACATGTAAACATTCACAGTGCAGGGAGGAAAAAGTATGTGAGGCCCTAGCTTAATGACTTCTCCCAGAGCTAATTGGAGCCAGGAGTGAGCCAACCTTGACTCCAATCAGTGTGATGATATTGGATGTGTTGCTGACAGCTGTCCTGCCCTTAAAAAACACACACCTGTTTTGGGTTTACTGGTTTCAAGAAGCACTGTCTGATGTGAACCATGCCTCGCAGAAAAGAGCTCTCAGAAGACCTACCATCAAGAATTGTTGACTTGCATGAAGCTGGAAAGGGTTACAAAAGTATCTCCAAAAGCCTTGATGTTCATGTGTCCACGGTAAGAAAGACTGTCTACAAATGGAGAAAGTTTAGCACTGTTGCTACTCTCCCTAGGCATGGTCGTCTTGTAAAAATGACTGCAAGAGCACAGCGCAGAATGCTGCATGAGGTAAAGAAGAATCCCAGAGTGTCAGCTAAAGACCTACAGAAATCTCTGGCACATGCTAACATTTTCGTTGACACATCTACAATAAGGAAAACATTAAACAAGAATGGAGTACATGGGAGGACACCACGGAGGAAGCCATTGCTGTCCAAAAAGAATATTGCAGCACGTTTGAAGTTTGCAAAAGAGCACCTGGATGTTCCACAGCACTACTGGCAAAATATACTGTGGACAGATGAAACCAAGATTGAGTTGTTTGGGAAGAACACACAACACTATGTGTGGAAAACAAAAAGGCACAGCACACCAACATCAAAACCTCATCCCCACTGTAAAACATGGCGGAGGGAGCATCATGGTTTGGGGCTGCTTTGCTGGACGGATTGTTGTCATTGATGGGAAAATGAATTCCAGAGTTTATCAAGACATTTTGCAGGAAAACGTACGACCATCTGTCCACCAACTGAAGCTCCGCAGAGGATGGGTGATGCAACAGGACAATGACCCAAAGCATACAAGTAATTCAACAAAACAATGGCTGCAACAGCACAGAATACGCCTTCTGGAGTGGCCCAGTCAGAGTCCTGACCTCAACCCGATTGAAATGCTGTGGCATGACCTTAAGAGAGCGATTCACACCAGACATCCCAAGAATATTGCTACACTGAAAAAGTTTTGTGAAGAGGAGTGGTCCAAAATGACTCCAGATCGTTGTGCAGGTCTGATCTGCAACTACAGGAAACATTTGGTTGAGGTTATTGCTGTCAAAGGAGGGTCAACCAGTTATTAAGTCCAAAGGTTCACATACTTTTTCCTCCCTGCACTGTGAATGTTTACATGTTATGTGCAATTAAACCATGGCAACAGCTAATGTTTGTGTAGTATTATGTTCAGCAGACTGTGTTCTTCTATTGTTGTGACTTAGATGATGTTCAGAGCACATTTTATGCCCAATTCATGCAAAACTCCACGTAATCCCAAGGGGTTCACATACTTTTTCTTGCAACTGTATTTTAATAAATAACATGTATTAATACATTTAATTAATAACATTCATTTAATTCATACATTTAATGTATTTTATGCATGTTTTTTACCTGTAAAAGCCTTCTTTGTGTAGACATCCAAATAATAACAATGAAAATATGCTGCGCTACCTATTCAAAAATGCACAATACCCATAAAATATATATGCGTAGAACAGCGAAATCAAAAAACGAAATTATGTGACACCAAAAAATGAATAAATTAATATTCCAAAAAAATTATCAAATAATTATAGTCCAATTGATAAGTTCTCCTGTGACCCCTCCTTGGGATAACGACCACCGTGTGCATCTGTCATAGAAATCCAGTGCAAAACATCCTCCAACATTTATCTGCTCACCTCCAGCAGTGCGACCTCACATTATACAATGTTTTGGTCTGACTGCACTTTTGGTCCCAAATGTATGGACTCTGAAGATCAAATTGCTGAATAATAGCTGCAAAAGATGCTCCCTCAAGATAACTGCCTCAGGCTCAGCCGTATTCCTCATAAACAAAAGCTCAAAATTGTGCGTTATCCTTTAAAAACTTTTATTGCACATTAAACATAAGAAATGCACTCACATTCCATAGGTCCATATCTGCTCCATGTATGGTGAACATCCAGTAACGTACTAATCAGTCACAAGATGGCAGTATCATCCCCAGCAGCATAGAACCAATCAAAGCTCCAAAATGTCACTATAAAAAGTATATTGCAAGGCAATGCACGGGCCCTATGTGTATCTGCAATAGCCTACAGATATGACCGTCCTGCAGTGATGTGTGGATTGCTGCTACCACTATTCCGTTGAATGGTAACGTCGTGACGTCTTCCGCACGCTCCTCCCGGATGCGTTTCGTCACAGATCACGTGACTTTATCAAGGGGATCTGTTTGGACCGTCCAACAGTCATTAAGTTTATATAGAGAACCAGCACCATTTTGTTGCAGACCAAACCGACACATGCTAATGCATGCCGATCACCGCCATCTTATAGTAGATCAATAAAGGAAACATTAATAGAATGAAGCATCGTTCTTTAGCTCCACAAGGACCTGACTATACGAGCGGTTCAGATGTCACCAATCCGTCCTTCGTAGTTAAACATTCTGAGAATGTTTCATGGCCATTCATGGCCATTCCTTTCTGATGATGTGCATTCGCACGAAACGCGTTAAAGGGGCCTGCACGCTGTGTTATCTATCTGGCTATTTTTTACTGGCTCTATGGTGAGCCCCACATCCGTTTTAGAGCCTCAATATTGCAAACCCGTGGTATCTGCACTACTCCAAGAAAAGACGCACGCTTTGATGTAGACTACCCATTTCTCCTGTCCGGCTTTGAGAGGGATTTAAACGTTTGGTCGCCTAAACCCAAAAGGAGGAAGGTCCATCTGGTGGTCCGATCCGTCCATCCCATCCCATGAGGGGGATATATTTCACACAGGCGTATTAAAAATACGCATCTGGTGAGTGCGCATTTTTTCTATTTTGTCACCGGACCACTGAATCAGAAAAGTCACTACCATCTTCAGAACTAAGCCACGAACTGTCACTACTTACTCACTGTTAATTTGGGAGTCTGTGTATATATATATTTTGTTACATATATATTAATTTTAGGGCTGCACTTTTATATTATATATCTATACTTTGAAGGTTTATCTTTGGTTACCTTTGTGCTACAGCGGCTATTATTTGAAAGCGCTCACTGATTATTACTTGTCAAACATTCTGAGAAGCTCATCACACTAACAAACGTACGCATAAAACAATTGTGTATAATAAAAATAAATAACTAAATAAAAAAAAAAAAATATATATATATTGATTAGTGATTTAATTTTATTATATTATATAATATATTGAATATAAAAACTCAGATACACAATACGATCTTAAATGAAATATAAATTAAATGATTAAATAATCAGATTAAACATATTAAATAATAAATATTAAATAATTATTAAATAAATTAAAAATCACTAATAAAACAGTTCAGATCAAACTCCCTAGTCATCCAATTAGGGTACAACGTTTGAAGTTCATGGATCCAAAAAGACTCCCTTTCACTAAGCTATCTTACTTTATCATCACCCTCCAATTCTTTTTGTACACTTCAATACCCCGAAAAGGTCAAACCTGAACAATCCTTATGATGCACATCCAAAAAAATGCCTAGAAACATAATTAGGGAATCCCTTGGTAAAATTTCTGACATGTTCTTGAATCCTATCTTTTCGTGCGTCCAACATACTGAAGCCCACAAGGGCAGCATAAACCATACACTACTCCCGCTGTATTACAGTACATAAAAATCCTTAATCTGGCAAACCCTCCCTTTTCATGAGCTAGTAAAATGATCCCTTCTTTTTTTCACGTCCTTCACTCTTATACAGCTATAACACCGTCCGCAAGTGAAAAAAACTTTACCTTCAAAGAATGTAAATCCCTGCTTCTTGGGGGGGGGGGGGGGGTCAACCACATTATGCACTAGTTTATCCCTCAACATGGGGGCTTTTTTGTATATAAACCTAGGAGTGTGCATTGACATGGGACCAAGCTGTTTATCCAATTTAAATATACAGTGGGGATCGAAATTTTGGGCACCCCAGCTAAAAATTTGTATTAATGTGCATAAAGAAGCCAAGGAAAGATGGAAAAATCTCCAAAAGGCATCAAATTACAGATTAGACATTCTTATAATATGTCAACAAAAGTTAGATTTTATTTCCATCATTTAAACTTTCAAAATAACAGAAAACAAAAAAATGGCGTCTGCAAAAGTTTGGGCACCCTGCAGAATTTATAGCATGCACTGCCCCCTTTGCCAAGCTGAGACCTGCCAGTGTAATGGATTGTTCTCAATCATCGTCTGGGAAGACCAGGTGATGTCAATCTCAAAGGTTTTAAATGCCCAGAGTCATCTGACCTTGCCCCAACAATCAGCACCATGGGTTCTTCTAAGCAGTTGTCTAGAAAACTGAAACTGAAAATAGTTGACACTCACAAAGCTGGAGAAGGCTATAAGAAGATAGCAAAGCGTTTTCAGATGTCAATATCCTCTGTTCGGAATGTAATTAGGAAATGGCAGTCATCAGGAACAGTGGAAGTTAAAGCAAGATCTGGAAGACCAAAAAAAATATCAGACAGAACGGCTCGCAGGATTGTGAGAAAAACAATTCAAAACCCACGTTTTGAAAGATCTGGCAGACACTGGAGTTGTGGTACACTATTCCACTATAAAGAGATACTTGTACAAATATGGTCTTCATGGAAGAGTCATCAGAAGAAAACCTCTTCTACGTCCTCACCACAAAAATCATCGTTTGAACTTTGCAAATGAACATATAGACAAGCCTGATGCATTTTGGAAACAAGTTCTGTGGACCGATGAGGTTAAAATTGAACTTTTTGGCCGGAATGAGCAAAGGTACGTTTGGAGAAGAAGGGGCACAGAATTTAATGACAAGAACCTCTGTCCAACTGTTAAGCATGGGGTTGGATCAATCATGCTTTGGGGTTGTGTTGCAGCCAGTGGCACAGGGAACATCTCACGAGTAGAAGGAAAAATGGATTCAATAAAATTTCAGCAAATTTTGGATGGTAACTTGATGCCACCTGTGAAAAAGCTGAAGTTAAAGAGAGGATGGCTTCTACAAATGGATAATGATCCTAAACACACCTCGAAATCCACGGGGGATTACATCAAGAGGCGTAAACTGAAGGTTTTGCCATGGCCTTCACAATCTCCTGACCTCAACATAATTGAAAATCTATGGATAGACCTTAAAAGAGCAGTGCGTGACAGACAGCCCAGAAATCTCAAAGAACTGGAAGACTTTTGTAAGGAAGAATGGGCAAAGATACCTCAAACAAGAATTGAAAGACTCTTGGCTGGCTACAAAAAGCGTTTACAAGCTGTGATACTTGCCAAAGGGGGCAGTACAAGATATTAACTCTGCAGGGTGCCCAAACTTTTGCAGACGCCATTTTTTTGTTTTCTGTTATTTTGAAAGTGTAAATGATGGAAATAAAATCTAACTTTTGTTGACATTTTATAAGAATGTCTAACCTGTAATTTGATGCCTTTTGGAGATTTTTCCATCTTTCCTTGGCTTCTTTATGCACATTAATACAAATTTTTAGCTGGGGTGCCCAAACTTTCGATCCCCACTGTAGGTATTTATTATCAGTAGACATCCAAAAGCCCAGAGATTGCAGCTGGGGGCTCCACCTTGAAAGTGACATCAGCAGCTGCAGCGGACTCAGAGCTGTCACTCAAGTGTTGCTATATTTTATTCTCCTTCACTCCTCCCCCAGCAGCTACATAAAAGGCTATGTAGGGAAGTGAAGGGAGGGGTGGAGGAGCTGGGCCAGCGCAGACAGTAATCAGACACACCTATGACCTACAAGGATGGAGGGGGTTGGACAATGGCAGTGGTTGTCAACTTATCACATGACTCAATCAAGATAATAATAATAATGCAATAATAAATTAAGTTATACATTTTATAAATAAAATGTAATTTTTATATATAATATATATATTATCTAATAGTAATATATACACACACACATATATATATTACTTTTAATTAATACAATTTATTTAATTAGTACATTTACTAATTTAATAATAAAAAATGTATAAAGAGTTTAAGAATACATGAATTTATTATTTTAATACATAACCTGCATTAATACATTTATACATTTAATCACATTAATTTAATTCATACATTTAATGTATTTCATGCATGCTTTTTACCTGTAGAAGCCTCCATTGTGTAGACATCCAAAAGCCCGGAGATTGCAGCTGGGTGCCGCCACCTTGAAAGTGATATCATCAGCTGCAGCGGACTCAGAGCTGTCACTCAAGTGTTGCTATATTTTATTCTCCTTCACTCCTCCCCCAGCAGCTACATAAAAGACTATGTAGGGAAGTGAAGGGAGGGGTGAAGGAGCTGGACCAGCGCAGACAGTAATCAGACACACCTAGAAGGAGGCTATGACCTACAAGGATGGAGGGGGTTGTGCTAAGGCAGTGGTTGTCAACTTATGAGCTAAAAGGGGGCCTCAAATGCAGCCCCTGACATCACCAGAGGGCCACACGTAATGTTCATTATATGTAACGCTTGAGAGGTGTTGGAATACAATGTTCATGTATTTTTGCGCAACAACTATATATAAAAATATATTCTTCAACCAGTATTTGGCAGTGGTTATAAGTTTGTTGCATCTGTGATGGAACTCTTTGGGGGCTGATTTACTAAAGGCAATTAGACTGGACACTTTGCAAGTGTAGTTGCTCCAGAGCTTAGTAAATAAGCAGAGGCTCTGCTGACTTCCATCATCCAATCATGTGCAAGCAAATATTTATTGTATTTATTTATTTCAGGTACTTATATAGCGCTGTCAATTTACACAGCACTTCATATATATATTGTACATTCACATCAGTCCCCGCCCCCGAGGAGCATACAATCTAAGGTCCCTAACTCACATTCATACATACACATACTAGGGACAATTTAGACAGGAGCCAATTCACCTACCAGCATGTCTTTGGAGTGTGGGAGGAAACCGGAGTACCCGGAGGAAACCCACGCAAGCACAAGGAGAACATGCAAACTCCATGCAGGAGGCGCCATGGTCGGGAATCGAAATATGCTGTTTTTATTATTTTCCTTGCATGTGATTGGATATTCTTGGCAAAGGGAAGCTTTACCTTTACTCAGTCCTGGAGCAACTGCACTTGCAGCGAGCTATTGCACTTTGCAAAGTGCACAACAAATTTGCGTTTAGTAAATCAACTTTGTGGTCTTTTCTCCATATTAAAGTTCCTGTTACGAAGGGGAACATATCCATTTACATCCATTTTTTATCTGTTTATATCCATTTTCATCAGTTTACATCTGTTTTTATATCTGCTTTACATCTGTTTTTCATCCGTTTTTGTCCATTTTCATCCATTTACATCCATTTATCGCCTGTTTACAGACGTTTTCATCCGTTTACATCCATTTTTCCTCAGTTTACATCTGGTTTCATCCGTTTTTTGTCCATTTTTATTCGTTTACATCCATTTATCTTCTGTTTACATCCGTTTTCATCAGTTTACATCCATTTTTCATCAGTTTACATCCGTTTTTAATCAGTTTACATCTGTTTTTTAATCAGTTTACATTTGTTTTTATATCCGTTATACATCCGTTTTTTCATCCATTTTTGTCCATTTTCATCTGTTTACATCCATATTTTTGTCTGTTTACATCTGTTTTTTTTTCCATCAGTTTACATCTGTTTTTTTTTTTCATCAGTTTACATCCGTTTTTATATCCGTTTTACATCCGTTTTTTCATCCCTTTTTGTCCGTTTTTATCCATTTCCATCCATTTTTCATCTGCTTATATCCATTTTCATCAGTTTACATCTGGTTTTATATCTGCTTTACATCCGTTTTTGTCCATTTTCATCCGTTTACATTCATTTTTCGTCTGTTTACATCCGTTTTCATCAGTTTACATCTGTTTTTATATCTGCTTTACATCCGTTTTCGTCCACTTTCATCTGTTTACATCCATTTATCGTCTGTTTACATCCCTTTTTTCATCCCTTTTTGTCAGTTTTTATCCATTTCCATCAATTTTTCATCTGCTTATATCCATTTTCATCAGTTTACATCTGTTTTTATATCTGCTTTACATCTGTTTTACATCTGTTTTCATCTATTTTCATCCGTTTACATCCATTTTTCATCAGTTTACATCTGTTTTTATATCCGCTTTACATCTGTTTTTCATCCAGTTTCGTCCATTTTCATCCGTTTACATCCATTTATCGTCCGTTTACAGCCGTTTTCATCCATTTACATCCATTTTTCATCAGTTTACATCCAGTTTCATCCATTTGCATCCGTTTACATCCATTTATCTTCTGTACATCCGTTTTCATCAGTTTACATCCATTTTTCATCAGTTTACATTCGTTTTTCATCAGTTTACATCCGTTTTTAATCAGTTTACATCTGTTTTTTAATCAGTTTACATCCATTTTTCATCAGTTTATATCCGTTTTACATCCGTTTTTCATCCATTTTTGTCCATTTTCATCTGTTTGCATCCATATTTTTGTCTGTTTACATCTGGGGTTTTTTTCATCAGTTTACATCTGGGTTTTTTCATCAGTTTACATCTGTTTTTTTTTTCTTCGGTTTACATCCGTTTTTATATCCGTTTTACATCCGTTTTTTCATCCCTTTTTGTCCGTTTTCATCCATTTCCATCCATTTTTCATCTGCATATATCCATTTTCATCAGTTTACATCTGTTTTTAGATCTGCTTTACATCTGTTTTACATCTGTTTTTGTCCATTTTCATCCGTTTACATCCATTTTTCGTCTGTTTACATCCATTTTAATCAGTTTACATCCATGTTTCATCAGTTTACATCCCTTTTTCATCAGTTTACATCCATTTTTTAAATCAGTTTACAGTTGTTTTTATATCCGTTTTTCATCCATTTTCATCTGTTTACATCCATATTTTTGTCTGTTTACATCCATTTTCATCACTTTACATCCATTTTTCATCAGTTTACATGGTTTTTTTCATCAGTTTACATCCGTTTTTATATGCGTTTTAGATCCGTTTTTCATCCGTTTTAGTCCATTTTCATCTGTTTACATCTGTTTTTTCATCACTTTACATCCATTTTTCATCACTTTACATCCGTTTTTATATCCGTTTTATATCCGTTTTACATCCGTTTTTGATCTGTTTTTGTCCATTTTCATCCATTTACATCCATTTACATCCGTTTTTCGTCCGTTTCTGTTTTCTTATTACGGAAGAAAAATAGGGTTTTCTTCCGTTAAAAAAAACCTGGATGTTAACGGATGCGGACATTAATGGATGTAAACAGATGATCATCCGTTTACATCCTCTAGTCCATAGAAATACATGTGGGTCCGTTTTTCATCTGTAAACAGACATACGGAACGCCCGCGTGAAGAGGCTTACTGCGCATCTTCCGGCTGCAGATTATCAGTTGAGCGGCCTTGGACATCAGTGTGACCGCAGTGAATCGGACAGAAGAAAGTTCGCCTTCTAGGTCATACGGAACTCCCTTGTAGGAGACGCCAAACTTGGACACCTTTTTTTTTTTTCATTAAACAAGATGGAGCCCGTGACAAACGCATAAGTATATTTATCCCGGCTTATTAGAGGTTGTTATTCTAATTGCTGTGATTTTCTGAAATAATGTCGTCTGATGCGTGGAATTGACAATTCTTTTTTTGTACTTCTAAGTATTTAGCGTTGCCGTGGTAACGGGCTCCTTAGAGACTGGAGCTGTTTGCTGCCCTTTTTTTTTTCCCTAACAAGGGCTTTGCACTTATTACCTCTATGAAGGTTTATTTCTGGTCTCCTTCCTACTTTTTAACATTTGATTTTTTTTTTTTTTTAAACTTTAAATGTCACGTAGAATCGGGTTATTTTTGTCATCGGCAGAATTAGAAATGTAAAGTAGAGCTCCACCCGAAACTGAGTTTTCTATGTTCTTCTCTTTTCTTTAGTGTTGGGTGGAGTAGGAAGGATTGCTGTGTTCCTCTGACTCCCCCTCCCCCCCCCCCCCGCCATGAGACCAGGATGTGGGGAGAAATCTCCCAAATGTGGACAATGCTAGAACCATGACACACCGCAATATACCAACCGCAGAAGGGAAATGTTCCAGTCTGTCAGGATCAACTCTGGGAACAGACTTTCTGTACTGATACCAACTTTGTGCAACCTTCTTCTGTACCAGGGGTCCCCAGATATTCATCACAAGGGCCACATCTTATACAGTATTTTACAAATATTCTGGGCCAATAAAAAAACATCAGGGTCCCTATCAGAGTCTCCCCTTACAGCAGGGTCCCCAGCAGAGTCTTCCCTTACAGCAGGGTCCCCAGCAGAGTCTTCCCTTACAGCAGGGTCCCCAGCAGAGTCTCCCCTTACAGCAGGGTCCCCAGCAGAGTCTTCCCTTACAGCAGGGTCCCCAGCAGAGTCTTCCCTTACAGCAGGGTCCCCAGCAGAGTCTCCCCTTACAGCAGGGTCCCCATCAGAGTCTCCCCTTACAGCAGGGTCCCCAGCTTAGTCTCCCTTTACAGCAGGGTCCCCAGCAGAGTCTCCCCTTACAGCAGGGTCCCCATCAGAGTCTCCCCTTACAGCAGGGTCCCCAGCAGAGTCTCCCCTTACAACAGGGTCCTCATCAGAGTCTCCCCTTACAGCAGAGTCTCCCCTTACAACAGGGTCCCCAGCAGAGTCTCCCCTTACAGCAGGGTCCCCAGCAGAGTCTCCCCTTACAGCAGGGTCCCCAGCAGAGTCTCCCCTTACAGCAGGGTCCCCATCAGAGTCTCCCCTTACAGCAGGGTCCCCATCAGGTTCCTCCTTTCTTCAGAATTCCCCCTTACAGCAGGGTCCTGATAAGAACCTCACCTTAAATCAGGGTCCTTCCTTACATCAGGGTTCCCACAGGAGTTCCCCCTTACATCAGGGTCTTTCCTTACATCAGGACCCCCATAAAAATCCCCCTTTCATCAGAGTCCCCAACAGAGTCCCCCCTTATATCAGGGTCTTCAATAAAGTCCTTCCTTACATCAAAGTCCCCATTAGAGTCTCCCCTTACAGCAGGGTCCCCATCAGAGTCTCCTCTTACAGCAGGGTCCCCATCAAAGTCTCCCCTTACATCATGTACAGAGTCCTCAATTCTTCAGAATCCCCCCTTACATCAGGGTCCTGATAAGCACCTCACCTTAAATATGGGTCCTTCCTTACTTCGGGGTCCCCACAGGAGTCCCCCCTTACATCAGGGTCCTTCCTTACTTCAGGACCCCCATAAAACCCCCCCTTTCATCAGGTTCCTTCTTACATCAGGGTCCCCATAAAAATCCCCCTTTTATCAAGGTCCCCATCAGAGTCCCCCCTTACATCAGGGTCTGCAATAAAGTCCTTCCTTACAACAAGGTCCCCATCAGTGTCTCCCCTTACAGCAGGGTCCCCATCAGAGTCTCCCCTTACATCAACTGTCCCCATCAGAGTACTCCTTTCTTCAGAATCCCCCCTTACATCAGGGTCCTAATAAGAGCCTCACCTTAAATCAGGGTCCTTCCTTACATCAGGGTCCCCATAAAAATCCCCCTTACGTCAAAGTCCCCATCAGAGTTCCAACCTTACATCAGGGTCTTCAATAAAGTCCTTCCTTACAGCAAGGTCACTATCAGAGCACCACCTTAAATCAAGGTCCTCCCTTACATCAGGTGTCCTCATCAGAGTCCTCTTTTTGTCAGATTCCCCCTGTACATCAGGGTCCCAATTAGAGTCCCCCCTTACATCAGGGTCCTGATAGGAGACCCACCTTAAATCAGGGTCCTCCCTTACATCAGGGTCCCCATAAGAATCCCCCCCTTACATCAGGGTTCCAATTAGAGTCCCCCCTTACATCAGGGCCCTAATAAGAGCCCCACCTTAAATCAGGGTCCTTCCTTACATCAGAGTCCCCATAAGAGTCCCCTCCTTACATCAGGGTCCTTCCTTACATCAAGGTCCCCATCAGAGTCCCCCCTAACATCAGGGTCTTGATATAAGCCCCACCTTACATCAGGGTCCCCATAAAAGTCCCCCCTTACATCAGGGTCCTGATAGAAGCCTCACCTTAAATCAGGTTCTTCAGCACAGTCCTTCCTTACATCAGGGTCCCTTAAGAGTCCCCTTAAGAGTCCCAACTTACATCAGTCTGCATCAGAGCCCCACCTTAAATCAGGATCTTCAACAGAGTCCCCCTTACATCAAGGCCCCCCCTTACATCTGGGTCTGCACAAGAGTACCGCCTTAAATCAGATTCCCCATCAGAGTTCCCCCCTTACATCAAGGTCACCCTCATAGTCCCCCCTTACATCAGAGTCTCCAGCAGAGTCCCTCTTTCATCAGAGTTAGAGATGGGCTGAACACCCCCCTGTTTGGTTTGCGGTCGAACATTCAAACCTAACGAAAGTTGGACTGTGAACTTTGAACAGAGGGGACAATTCACTAATCGGTATGTGGTAAGATACCGCACAGCTACTAAAGTACCACATGAGTTCTGCAGTATTTTATTACGGAGACATTCTTTCATGTTTCAGCTATCAGTGGGGTCCCCCCTGACAACCGAATCTAAAAAGAATTACCAGCATTGCCCGACAATTAAAACCGTTTTTTTCAAAAACGCATGGGGTCCCCCCCCATCCATACCAAACCCTTCAGGTCTATTATGGATTTTGAGGGGAACCCCCACGCCAAAAAAAAAATGGCATGAGGGTTCCCCACCCATCCATACCAAGCCCTTTGGGTCTGTTGAGGATTTTGAGGGGAACTCCCACGCCAAATTAACAAAAAAAATTGGAATGAGGGTCCCCCTCAAAATCCATACAGACCCTTATCAGAGCATGCAGCCCAGCAGGTCAGGAAAGGGGAGGGGGACGAGCAAGATCCCCCCCCCCCCCGAACCATACCAGGCCACATGCCCATTGAAGTGGAGACCATAGGCTGCCCCTACTAACCTAAATGTGCACATTGAGGACAACCACTGACTCTAGCTGCAGGACAGGTAAAGTCTTGTAGCAAGCCAGATATAGCCCATGAGCCACAGTTTGGGGACCCTTGTACTATAGAGTCAAGAATGTTCCACTTTTCCACTGCTGGTCACTCTGCCCCAGGGGCGGACTGACTATTCGAGCACTCGGGCACTGCCCAAAGGGCTGGGGGTCAGTAGGGGGCCCCATGAAATGCCACTGGTAACTTTTATAGGCTTTTTTGGGTATGCTTTGATTGTGGGCAAGGACACAGGGGCCCCATGATCCCCCTATTGCCCGAGGGGCCCCATGAGTTGTCAGTCCGCCCCTGCTCTGCCCTGCAGTTAAAATAAATGTAAGACCTTAACAATGAACTCCTCTTACTCCCTTTTATTCTAGTAAATAAACCATTAAAAGTTAAATATCTTTTGGTCCTGCCAGAAATCTTTAAAACAGAAGAAGAGGTCTAATGCAGGCCATAGATGGGTCGAAAATCGGCCGATTTTTCGGCGGAAAATAAAGTCGGCCGATTTTCGGATTGTTAGTGGGCTAAATGTTCGGCCGTTTTTCGGTATTTTGGCAGATTTTTTTTATCGGTAAAGTTGGAAAAAAATCGGCCAATTTTGCCGATCGGCCGATTTTCGCGGCAATGATGGGCAAATCGGCCGATATTTTACCGATAAAAAAATCTGCGCATGAGCAGTGACCTGCAAGAGGAAGACAAACAGAAGAAGAAAAAAGAAGAAGAGGATGAAGAAGAGGAAGAGGAAGAAGAAGAAGAGGAAGAGGAAGAAGAAGAAGAGGAAGAAGAAGAAGAGGATGAAGAAGAGAAAAAGAAGAGGATGAAGAAGAGGATGAAGAAGAGGATGAAGAAGAAGAGGATGAAGAAGAAAAGGAAGATGAAGAAGAGGAAGATGAAGAAGAGGATGAAGAAGAAGAAGAGGATGAAGAATAAGACGAAGATGAAGAAGAGGATGAAGAAGAAGAGGATGAAGAAGAAGTAGAAGAGGATGAAGAGGAAGGTGAAGAAGAGGAAGATGAAGAAGAGGATGAAGAAGAAGAGGATGGAGAAGAAGAGGAATTCCAGTCAGGCAAAAAGTGTCCCTGCAGAGAGCTCCGCTATTTCTTTGACAGTTCTTTGACATTTATAGTGGTTGCAACAATGTATCTATTTGTTTCCGAATAAAAACATCTGTATCCTAAATGGATACAAATAGATACATTGTTGCAGTCGCTATAAATGTCAAGGAACTGTCAGAAGAAATAGCGGAGCTCTCTGCAGGGACACTTTTTGCCGGCTGTAGACGGGATGAAAATCGGCCGATTTTTTTTACCGTTGCTGGTAACATTGGCCGCTTGAACGGCCGATTTTCGACCCGTCTATGGCCGGCCTTAGTACACACTGGCATAGCGTAGGATTTGTATTCAGCTGATAAAAGACATCAATGATTGCACTCACAGTAAAGGGTGTCAGGTATCAAGCTTTTATGTGAATGGAACAATTTATGTCTTTTAGCGGTTGAATAAAATCCCACACTATGCCAGTGAGCTCTATGATCTCGTCTTGTCTTCTGTAGCTGAATGAGGGCTCCGCTCTATAATACGCAAGCTGCAAAAAGAAGAAACTTTCATAGTGACACAAATTGAAATTTTTTTGTGCTTTAGTCCCCGGTCCAGGGGCGGACTGACCATTTGGAAATTCGGGCACTGCCCGAGGGCCCGGGGTCAGTAGGGGGCCCCATGAGATGCCCCTGGTACCTTTTTCATAGGCTTTTTTGAGTTTGGGCAAGGACACAGGGGCCCCATGATCCCCTATTGCCCGGGGGCCCCATGAGTTGTCAGTCCGCCCCTGCCCCGGTCGCAACAATACGACTTCGAAATTATTATTATTATACAGGATTTATATATTATTATTATTATACATGATTTATGGCGCCAACAGTTTGCTCAGCGCTTTATAATATAACGGGAGACAATACAGCAACAATACAGTTCAATACAAGAGGGATATGAGGGCCCTGATCCTGGGAGCTTACAATCTAGGAAATCATGCGACTTCCAGTGAAGTTGCACGATTTCAAAGTCCGATGTCATTCCGACTTCAGGTGCAAGTTGCAAGATATCTGCGGCTTGCAAGACACAGATGTGTATGCAAGCCGCACCTGAAGCATACATGCGCTAGTTTCAAAATCAGTGCGACTCCAACCAAGTCGGAATCGCACCGATATGACCGCTTTAATTGCGGACAATAGGGTGCAACTTGCCATGCGAATTGAAACTCGCATCACATGACAAATCACATGACAAGTCCACCAGCACTTAGGTATATTAGTTTGCAACATTGTTTCAGTTCTATTACTGCCACTGTTGCTGTATTGGGGTCGCGTTATACTTGTGGTGGTGACTGGGCTCTGATCACATTACAGCTGTTGGTTTTTGTTTTTCAGAAATCTTGGCAGCTGTTACAGTCAAGGCCAAAACTTTTGCAGCCCCCCCCCCGGCATTTCTATCAGATAACGCACCCAGAAAATCGATACAATTACAAATGTTTCGGCATTCTCATGTTTATTTCTTTTGTTTGTATTGGTATGACACAAAAAAGTGGAAACAAAAAGTCAAATCTGACGCATTCCACGAAAAACCCTTAAAATGGACAAAATTAGTGGCACCCTTAATTTAATATTTGGTAGGACACCCCTTGGAAAACATAACTGAAATCAATGGCTTCCTGTCACCATCAATAAGTTTCTTCCACCTCTCTACTGGAATTTTGGACCACTCTTCTTGCACCAACTGCTCAAGGTCTCTCAGATTGGAGGTTCCTTTTCCCAACTGATGTTCTGAGATCTCTCCATAGGAGCTCTATGGGATGGAGATCTGGACTCATTGCTGGTCAGTTCAGTCCTCTCCAGCGTTCTGTCTGAAACCAATTCTAGGGGCTTTTTGAGGCGTGCTTTGGGTCATTGTCCTGCTGGAAGACCCATGACCTCTGACGGAGACCCAACTTTCTGACACTGGGCCTTACATTGCACCCCAGAATTCTTTGATAGTCTTCAGATATCATAATGCCATGTACACGGTCAAGATATCCAGTGCCTGAAGCAGCAAAGCAACCCCAAAGCATCAGTGACCCCCCACCATGTGTGACTGGAGGACTGGATTCTTTTTTTTAAAGGCCTCATTGCTTTTTCTGAAAACAGTAGAATGATGGGCTTTACCAAAAAGCTTTTTGTTTGTTTCATCTGTCCACAGCACTTTCTCCCAAAAGGATTTTGGATTCTTCAGGTAAGTTTTGGCAAACTCCAATCTGGCTTTTATATGTTTCTGTGTCAGCAGTGGGGTCCTCCTTGGTCTCCTACCATAGCGCCCCTTTTCATTCAGATGGCGACATATAGTACGAGCAGATACGGTTGTACCCTGCGTCTGAAGGTCAGCTTGAATTTGGAAGTTGATTAAGGTTCTTTATCCACCATTCGAACAAACCTTTGTTGCAATCTTCGATCAATTTTTCTCTTTTGTCCACATCCAGGGAGATTAGCTACAGTGCCATGGGCTGTAAACTTCTTGACAATGTTGCACACAGTGGACACAGGAACATTAAGATCTGTTAATTGATACAGGTGAGTTTAATTACAGGAGCATCACAAACTTAGAATTCAATTATTTCTTACAATTCTGAGAAGGTGCCAATAATTTTGTCCAGTCCATTTTTGGGGTTTTGCGTGGAATGTGTCAGATTTGGCTTTTTGTTTCTCCATCTTTTCGTGTCATGCCAAATACAAACACAAGAAATAAACATGAGAATGCCGAAACATTTGTAATTGCAACAATTTTTTGGGCGAAGTGCTGCATTATCTGACAGAAACGCAGGGGGGACAAGATTTTTGGCCGTGGCTCTGCCTGTTTGTGTTTTCTCCTTGTACTGCATTCTTCTCAGTTACATTGTATCCAGATATGTCTAAAAACTACAGAACACATCCTCCCGTGTTATGGAGAAGAGAATATAGAAAGGTGTTCTGCAGTCCTAACACACATCCTTTCCTAGGGTGAAAATGTTGCTCCTCCATACATCCAGGACTGTTCTGTTTCAAGGACCACTTTATGCATTGACACACCTTCTTTGGACCTTGGTCTGCCTGGCCATTGTGGTCACCTGCTGAATAAGAGCCCTCCATAGATGGCTCAATTCTCCAATAAGTCACAGAAGTTTAGTTCAACGTTTTACGTGTTAAAACACAGTACATGGGATGTTCACTGGTCAGATCAAAGCGTAAAGAGACAATCATAGTCTAAGCCCTCTGAAGGCTAGTAGCTAATTTAGGGAACATGAAGCAGGGAATGGGTCTATCCAAGGACTAATGTGCGCACTTTATCACAGCACCTCCTGAAGACGTCATTATGACGAAACACGTCTGGGTGGGCCTACAGGAAGTGACATCATCCCGTTACGTATACCCAGAGGTGACGAGGTACAACTAGAATTCCCGGGAGTAAGAGCAGAGCTTTCACCAGAGATGGTGGAGTTGATGCCTTATAGAGATTACATGGGTCATTCCTGATGCACTTTTAAATGTGAGTTGATTGTTTTTTTTTGTTATTGATGGGATTTTAACATAGCAATTTTATACTATATACGTTTTTCCTTCATGTAACACCTTGACCTATGCAAGGAGAATACTTAGAGGAGAGATTGTGGCAGTGGTCCTGGACTCTCCCTGAGGGGCACATTGCTTTATGACCCACTGATTAAGAAAGGGTTCATGGTAATCTGGTGAGTTTGCTGGTGTTGCGGTGATGGCACGTGGGTGATAAGTTCCAAAGAGGAAAGGTGTTCCATGTGGAATATTGCAAAGGAAGATTAGGAGCAAGAGCACTGAGCTCTTTAATTGGTGGAATAATAAGTTGCTGGCCATTTTTCTTTTGTGATACTTTATTTGTTGATATTTTGGTGATATAGTATGCACATCTGGTAACACAGCATTTTTATGGCACAGCAGGTGTGAGTATTTTATATATATTATATTGCCAAAAGTATTGGGCCAGCCCTCCAAATCATGTGATTCAGGTGTTCCAATTCCCTCCATGGACACAGGTGGATACAATCAAGCCCCTAGGCATGCAGACTGCTTCTACAAACATTGGTGAAAGAATGGGTCGCTCTCAGGAGCTCAGTGACTCCAAGCGTGGTCCCGTGATAGGTGGCCACCTGTGCAATAAGTCCATCCGTGACATTTCCTGGCTACTAAATATTCCACGCTCAACTGTTAGTGGGATTAAAAAAAAGAGGAAGCAACTGGGAACAACAACAACTCAGCCACCAAGTGGTAGGCCACATCACATGACAGGGCGGGGTCAGCGCATGCTGAAGCGCACAGTGCGCAGAAGTCACCAACTGTCTGCAGAGTCAATAGCTAAAGACCTCCAGGCATCAACAGCGAGGCTCTTTCTGTCCATACACCATACATCAGCATCAGGGGCTGGTCATCAGCTCTGAGGAAAGGGATTCATCCCCGAAACGCGTCAGCCATTTGACCGCACTGACAGTGAGAACACCTTGCCTGCCGTTGTGGCCATTGTCATTTTTCTATGCTTTTTAGATACATGGTTTGTCTGTGAGTATGTTTTTATTATTCTTTTACTCCTACAATAAACCTTGGATAATGCACTAGGTGTGTGCGCCACCTGTTTTCTCTCTAGCTAAAGACCTCCAAACTGTGTGTGGCCTTCAGACAACAACAGTGCGTAGAGAGCTTCATGGAATGGGTCTCCATGGCAGCCGCATCCAAGCCTTACATCACCAAGTGCAATGCAAAGCGTTGGATGCAGTGGTGTAAAGCACGCCGCCACTGGACTCTAGAGCAGTGGAGATGTGTTCTCTGGAGTGACAAATCACACTTCTCTGTCTGGCAATCCAATTGACGTGTCTGGGTTTGGCGGTTGCCAGGAGAATGGTACTTGTCTGACTGCATTGTGCCAAGTGTAGAATTTGGTGAAGGGGGGGATTATGGTGTTGGGTTGTTTTTCAGGGGTTGGGCTTGGCCCCCTAGTTCCAGTGAAGGGAACTTTTAAGGTATCAGCATACCAAGACATTTTGGATAATTTCATTCTCCCAACTTTGTGGGAAGAGTTTGGGGATGGCCCCTTCCTGTTCCAACATGACTGCACACCAGTGCACAAAGCAAGGTCCATAAAGACATGGAGGAGCCAGTTTGTGGTGGAGGAACTTGACTGGCCTGCAGAGTCCTGCGGGGATCGTCGGCTTTCTTTACAACATACCTTTTCATGGAGCGGGTCCGGTGTCACCCCGTATAGGTTGCATGCCGACGATCCCCGCAGGATGGATGGGATCTGCAGATTGGGGAGCATAATGGATCAGACTCCGATCCATTATGCTCAATCCGCAGTTCTGAACCATCCTGCGGGGACCGTTGGCATGCAACCTATACGGGGTGACACCGGACGTAAGTTGCAAAGAAGCCAACGATCCCCACAGGATGGATCAGATCCGCGGTTTGGGAAGCATAATAGTTCAGAGTCCGATTCATTATGCTCAATCCGCAGATCCGATTCATTCTGCGGGGATCGTCGGAGGGGGTGTCACCAAGTGTTACCGCACCGGGTGACACCAACCCTTGGGATGCCTCTGCTGCTCTGTTTTTTAAAACGCTAGGTGCTTGAAAATCTTAGCTGCTTGCCTTAGAAATCACTACCCTAGAACAAGCATGCAGCAAGGGAAGTCAGCATTAAAGTGTTTGTAAACCTCAGACATGAAATATGAACAAAGCATATCCCTCTATAGTGTACTTGTCTCAGTCCAGTGCCATTTCTGTCTGCTGCTTCATTCCTCTACTATCAGCATGAGTCACCTCTGACAAGTTTTTCTGACACCAAGAGAAAAGTGGTGACAGGGGAGGGACCTCCAGCACACAACGTGTGATTGACAGCCTAAGCTCTTCTGTGTACTGTGTGGAGGGGTGTGTGTCTCTTCCCTCCAATCAGCTTTTAGAGCTTTCCTCACTGAGTTCTGCAGTGTTTAATTTCAGCTCACTGCCTCCTACTTTCTGACAGCTCAGACAAGCTTTATAAATTCTGCACTATGAATGGATGTAGAGAAGAGAAGACTTCAGATAAACAGATACAACTTACAGTTGTGACCAAAATTATTCAACCCCCACTGAAATTGAGTGTTTTGGCCAGTTTGACATTGCTTTTGATCATTCAGTCATCTTGCTTACATTTACATTAAAGAGGCACTTGTAGGTCAGACAAATATAACATAACAGTTATAATGAAATAACCACAAATGTCTTTTCTGTGCTCACAGCATTATCAGTTTTATTCAACCCCCAAGTGACATTCAATCTTAGTACTTAGTACAGCATCCTTTTACAGTTATAACAGCTTTTAAACGTGAAGCATAGCTTGACACAAGTGTCTTGCAGCGATCTACGGGTATCTTCGCCCATTCTTCATGGGCAAAGGCCTCCAGTTCAGTCACATTCTTAGGCTTGCGCACTGCAACTGCTTTCTTTAAGTCCCACCAGAGGTTCTCAATCGGATTTAAGTCTGGTGACTGCGATGGCCACTCCAAAATGTTCCAGCCTTTCCTCTGCAACCATGCTCTAGTGGACTTGGAGGTATGCTTGGGATCATTGTCCTGTTGAAAGGTCCAACGTCTCCCAAGCCTCAGGTGTGTGACGGACTGCATCACGTTTCCATCCAATATCTCCTGGTACTGAAGAGAATTCATGGTACCTTGCACACGCTGAAGCTTCCCTGTACCTGCAGAAGCAAAACAGCCCCAAAGCATGATTGACCCTCCACCATGCTTCACAGTAGGCAAGGTGTTCTTTTCATCATAGGCCTTGTTCTTCCTCCTCCAAACATAGCGTTGATCCATGGGCCCAAACAGTTCTAATTTTGTTTCATCAGTCCACAGAACACTATCCCACAACTTTTGTGGTTTGTCCACATGGCTTTTGGCATACTGCAGTCGACTCTTCTTATTCTTTGGAGACAGCAAGGGGGTACGCCTGGGAGTTCTGGCACGGAGGCCTTCATTACGCAGTGTGCGTCTTATTGTCTGGGCTGAAACTTCTGTACCCACATCTGACAAATCTTTTCTCAGTTCCTCAGCAGTCACACGGGGACTTCTCTCCACTCTACGCTTCAGGTAGCGCACAGCAGTCGAAGTCAGCATCTTCTTTCTGCCACGACCAGGTAGCGTTTCAACAGTGCCCTTTGCCTTGAATTTGCGAATGATGCTTCCTAAGGTGTCTCTTGGTATGTTTAACATCTTTGCAATCTTCTTATAGCCATTGCCCTTCCTGTGAAGAGAAATCACCTCTTCTCTTGTCTTCCTGGACCATTCTCTTGCCTTCACCATGTTTGTAACCACACCAGTAAATGTCTAGAAGGAGCTGAGTATCACAGTCATTTTAAAGCTGCCTAATTGGTGCTTATTATGCTTGATTGCTGCTCGGTGACATCCACAGGTGTTTTCAATACCTGATGGAAAGCACCTGTATGAACCTCTGTTCTTCAGAGTGGTAGTCTTTAAGGGGTTGAATAATTGTGGCAATGAAGAAACCACATAAGAACCATTTACTACTGTATTACATAAACAATTGATGTCATTTTAGTTGCATTTGGGTAGTTACAACGTCCTTGTAGGATTTGATTCTGAATACAATTCCAAATGTACACTATAGTCCCTAAACCCCTTTACAGCATTGGGGGTTGAATAATTTTGGTCACAACTGTATGTAGGAGGAATTGTTTCATCTCTGTGTATCACCTGAGGCCAGTCACTTCACTGGGTACATGTAAAAGTTTACAGCCACTGAAAGCCCTGATTTCTATTCTTGTTCTGGATTGGGGATTGTCAAAACAAAGGATAACTAACAGCCATGCAAGTGGCATTTACAGAAGGTTCAACCATGACATACACTCCTTGATGTTCCCAGATCCTTTCAAAGCTTGGAAACACATGGAGTACGTCTTTATCTTCTCTACAAGTTGGATGTGGCGGAATGTTTAGTATTAATTGTTGAGGAAGATATCGGAAAGGAACGACTTACTAGGACACCTAAAGGGACCTCCCAGTTCAAAGCAAGGAACACAAAAGCCTCAGAAATGTTATATATAAAACGGGAACTTGTATTGCTTAGCAACTTGGCTATATTTATTCACCGAGCCGCAGAAATGGAAGAAAGCAAAAAGATTTCTTTTTAGAAATGGAAAGGTGAGGGAGAATGCGGCGGAGATTTAGCTGATGGGTAACGCGGGTACGATACACACATTAGACAGGAGGCAGATAAAAGGGAAGATGGTGATGGTAAATTCTGTGCTGGATCAATGAGAAGATAAAACATCGACAGGAAAATGTCACACTGGAAGTTACAGAAGTTGAATACCAAGCCATGGCGGCTTATGTGCCGGAAACCTAAATCCGTATTATTAGCATAACTCCCAGCTTTGAGAAAGACGGAGAGATTAGTGATGAATAATAGTTTGTTTTTTAGGGAACTTGGCGGCTTTGGAATCTGAAGATAAACAGTTTTGTGTGCTACTCACCTCCTCCCTTGGCCAACTCACACACTCTCACGGCTTCAACTACCACCTCTATGCCGACGACACACAAATCTATCTCTCAACCCCCCACCTCACCCTCTCAGTCTCCGCCCGAATCACACACCTACTGAGCGACATATCAGACTGGATGTCACTTCACTTCCTTAAACTGAACCTCTCCAAAACCGAGTTTCTTGTCTTCCCCCCAGCCCGGACACCACCCCCCATTGACTTCTCCATCATGTCCAAAAATGCCACCATCAAACTTGCCCCGCAGGCCAGAGTACTCGGTGTCATTCTGGACTCCAACCTATCCTTCCAGCCCCAAGTCCAATCATTAACAATCTCGTGCAGACTCCACCTCCGCAACATCGCCAAAATCCGCACGTTCCTAACCCCAGAAACCACTAAACAGCTCATCCACTCCCTCATCATATCACGACTCGACTACTGCAACTCCCTCCTCACTGGCCTGCCTCGCCGCTGGCTATCCCCGCTTCAGTCCATCCTGAATACGGCTGCCAGACTCATTCACCTTTCCAACCGCTCCGTTTCCGCCACCCCTCTCTGCCAATCCCTCCACTGGCTTCCAATTGCGCAACGGATCAAATTCAAAATCCTAACACTGACGTACAAAGCCGTCCACCATACTGCCCCGAACTACATCACTGACCTAATATCAAAGTACCGCCCAACACGCACACTCCGCTCCTCACAAGACCTCCTTCTCTCTAGTTCACTGGTCTCCTCCTCCCATGCCCGCCTCCAGGACTTCTCCAGGGTGTCACCCATCCTCTGGAACTCCCTGCCCCAACCCATCAGATTATCACCTACTCTCCTCTCCTTTAGGCGCACCCTGAAAACCCATCTCTTCAGGGAAGCCTACCCCACCCACTGCTAACTTGCCGACCTCCTCCACTCTTCCTGCCACTCCATCCCCCACAGCTATCTCCTCCTGTGCCACCATCCCCTCCCTCCTAGATTGTAAGCTCGAAAGAGCAGGGCCCTCAATCCCCTCATGTATTGCATTGTATTGGTATTGTTCTGTCACATGTTCTGTCCCCCTTTGTAATGTACAGCGCTGAGCGAACTATTGGCGCTTTATAAATACTGTATAATAATAATAATAATACTCACATCCATAAAAAATGTCACCAAAGAACTCAGGGCATACGCAGCATTCCTCTCCCTGCTGCTTTTACTGTCAATTCCTGGCTGTGAAAATAACAGCAGGGGCATGCTGTGTAAATATAGCAGCTCATGTACCAGCTCTAGCCACCGCTGCAAAAAAACAATTGGACCTCTGATCAGTTCCAAACAGACCTGGGAGTGGGATTCAGAGATACAAAGTAACATTATTGGCTCTTTGTATTCATTATGTTTCATTATTTTGAAGATCAAAGGGTTGAGCTTCTACATGCATGTGGTCCTACCCAGACCCCACGTGTTAATATGCAGGGAGAGCCCATCACAACCATTTTATGGGGTGGTCCTACCTTGAAAGATACAGGACAACCCACTTGCAGTCCCAATCCCCGTAACTAATGCCTTTCTGAGTTGCTCTGCAAGCATTAGTTCAATTATGGTTGATGGCTGGGCTCCTGGGACATGAGCTGGGACAAAACGTTAATGGGACAGGGGGCCAAGATTCGGGACTGGGCCAGAAAATCTGGGACAGTTGGTATCTATAGGACATAATCCAATAGGAATAAGGGTCAGCCGCACACCGGAGGATAGCTGAATATAGAGCGATTTATTGATCCACAGGACCTGTTAACGCGTTTCATACAATCTCGTGCTTGGTTATGATTAAACACGAGATCGCGCAACACGCGTTAACAGGTCCTGTACTCAGGGCATATGCAGCATTCCTCTCCCTGCTGCTTTTACTGTCAATTCCTGGCTGTGAAAATAACAGCAGGGGCATGCTGTGTAAATATAGCAGCTCATGTACCAGCTCTAGCCACCGCTGTAAAAAAAAAATGGACCTCTGATGAGTTCCAAACAGACTTGGGAGTGGCATTCAGAGATACAAATTAACATTATTGGCTCTTTGTATTCATTATGTTTCATTATTTTGAAGATCAAAGGGTTGAGCTTCTACATGCATGTGGTCCTACCCAGACCCCACGTCTTAATATGCAGGGAGAGCCCATCACAACCATTTTATGGGGTGGTCCTACCTTGAAAGATACAGGACAACCCACTTGCAGTCCCAATCCCCGTAACTAATGCCTTTCTGAGTTGCTCTGCAAGCATTAGTTCAATTATGGTTGATGGCTGGGCTCCTGGGACATGAGCTGGGACAAAACGTTAATGGGACAGGGGGCCAAGATGCAGGACTGGGCCAGAAAATCTGGGACAGTTGGTAACTATAGGACATAATGCAATAGGAATAAAGGTCAGCCGCACACCGGAGGATAGCTGAATATAGAGTGATTTATTGATCCACAGGACCTGTTAACGCGTTTCACACAATCTAATGCTTGGTTATGATTAAACACAAGATCGTGCGAAACGCGTTAACAGGTCCTGTATTCATGTCCTGGTGTTTTGTGCGTCCTATGAATCAATAAATACACACTATATTCATCTATCCTCCGATGTGCGGCTGACCCTTCTTCCTATTGCATCGTGTGTGGTGGCGAGCCAAAGCCTGCACCTGTTGTGGATTGATCTGGATTGTTTGCCTTAGTGGTCTACCTCTGTTCTCTGGCATCTATAGGACATGCTGGAATCTGTGCCTAAACTTGTCTATTGTGCCAACCATATGCCACAAAGAGAAGGCTCTCCCCCAGGGGAGTGAGGTTTCTGGAGTTCAGCTTTAGGGTTCTAGCCCTTATGAAATTGGGCATACAAATAACCATTTTATTATTTTTGGAAGTATTATGTATCATGTTAATGTATTTCTGAGGGAAAATCATGAACGAGAAACCCCTGTCAACTTTTCCTTCCTGTCTCTCTCCATCCTGGGCAGATTCACCTTTTTTATTTGTCCTGGCGAACACTGTTACTGTTGATAGTCAACATTTTGCATTTGTCACCAATAATGGAGGTGAAGGCAAATCTTTGAATGGGGATGCCTGTTCTGGTGACTGCTAAGAGCACATCTCTATGTACCACACTCCTAGAGTAGGATGCTAGGCAAATTTAGTTTTTAGATCCTTCTGTAGTGATAGATTGCTCTGGTCTATTCAGGTTTTCACAGGCTGGGAATTTGACTGCTTTAGAATAAGTTTCCAGAATATGGATTTGGGTGAGTCAAATGACCAGCCTAAAAAATTATCATGCTCTAGCCAATCCCTGGTGTAGTAGTGTCAAGAAGCTGGCTGGAAACAAAATGGTCTGGAGCCCTGGAGAGATAATTCTTTCCTCATCAGGGAGGGTTCCAGAGCCTCTGGGGCTGCTGCCCCGAGGCACCCTGTGGACTGTGTAGCTAATTTTGTGGCCGCAGCTGCAGCCAAGCTGAGGGCCTGAAGCGACCTTTTTGAGGATCTGGCTGTGGGATTTCACCATAAGGGATCTGGTCTCCCTCACTGGGTCATGTCCAGAGGAAGCTGGAATGTATGAAGCTTCCCTGGGGACTTGTGGATACTGACCTTGAATTGTGGTCCCTGGTGATCGTGTTCTTTGACATGTAGGTGCCAGAGTTAGCTTTTGGCTGAGATGGTTCTCATAGGGTCTCAGGGTACTGGCCATTCTCCTTTGTTCCCAAAAGAATGCATGTATGAGCGTAGAGAAGAGTATCCTCCTTTTACCTTAGAAGTTTTTCAAGCAATAAATATAAAAAAAGACATCCCCTATCCCAGCCTTTTGCAACCTTTTCAACACAGAGGACCCCTTGAAATAACTTTCTGGTCTCAGGAAACCCCTGCTTAAATTTACTATATCTACAACTCATGATACATTAGTGTGATGGTCAGCGGGACAAATGCACCCTACATTTGGGGTCACTGGTATGAATTACCCCCTTACAGATAGCTAAAAAGATCAGTGGTATCAATGGGAATCTATTTGAGAGGATGAAATTGCTCAAGGAACCTCTTGCAACCTCTGGAGGAACTCTGGAGTTCCATGAAACCCAGGTTTACAAACCTTTCCCTAGACTGAGATATTGGAGCTGGTGTGCATGGACTGGTGCTTGTAGGGATGGGCAGTCTCTATATTATTCAGAACGAACCAGCTATTACCATTGGCCCCTACAGGATTAGTGCTAGGAAAAGAAATGTAATCTCCAAACACGGAAAGGTTTCTCCACAGAGAGAGCTGTGAAAATGTGGAATAGAGTTGGTTGTGGCCAGCTCAGTGGATTGCTGTAAAAAAGTCCTGGATTGTTTCTTGGATACACAGAATATAACTGGATATAACCTTTATAGGTAAAGTTGATCCAGGAAATATCTGATTGCCTCTTGGGCAACCAGGAAGGAATTTTTTTCCCTGCAGGAGCAAATTGGATCATGATTTGCTGGGTTTTTTGCCTTCCTCTGGATTAACTGTAGGTGTAGGATTATAACCTCTTTTTTTTTTTTTTTAACTGGATTATTATTATTATACAGTATTTATAAAGCGCCAACAGTTTTCTCAGCGCTGTACATTACAATGGGAGACAGAACATGCGACAGTACGATAACAATACAATGCGATACACCAGGGGTTCGAGGGCCCTGCTCCTTGGAGCTTACAATCTAGGAGGGAGGGGATAGTGGTACGGGAGGAAAAGCTGTGGGGGATGGAGTGGTAGGAAGAGTGGAGGAGATTGGTTATTAGCAGAGGGCAGGGTAGGCTTCCCTGAAGAGATGGGTTTTCAGGGTGCGCCTAAAGGAGAGGAGAGTAGGTGATAGTCTGATGGATTGGGGTAAGGAGTTCCAGAGGATGGGTGATGCCCTGGAGAGGTCCTGGTGGCGGGCATGGGATGAGGAGACCAGGGAACTAGAGAGAAGGAGGTCTTGTGAGGAGCGGAGAGTGCGTTTTGGGTTGTATTTGGATATTAGGTCGGTGATGTAATTTGGGGCAGTATGATGGACAGCTTTTTTCGTCAGTGTTAGCATTTTGAATTTGATCCGTTGGGCAATCGGAAGCCAGTGGAGAGATTGGCAGAGGGGGGGTGGCGGAGATGGAGCGGTTGATGAGGTGAATGAATCTGGCCGCCATATTCAGGATCGACTGAAGCGTGGATAGCCTGTGGTGAGGCAGGCCAGTGAGGAGGGAGTTGCAGTAATCGAGTCGTGATATGATGGATGGACTTTTGTCATTTTTCAACCAGACTAACTATGTAACTATATGTAACTACATCTTTTGGAGAGACTTATACTTCTGTACCTCCTAGTCAGGATATTACACCAAAAAGTAATTGAAAAAAATAAGTAAAAATAAATAATATTAAAAATTATTATTATTAATATTTTACTATCTTAACTTAATAATAGCTTTTCAATGCTGTCTATTTGGTTGATGCATTCCTCGGTGTAAATTCCACAAATAAAATCTTAAGAAAGAGTGAAGACCTAGTGTGGGAAATTCAAGCTGAGACTGATGCTTCAACAATCTGTCCAAAGAGTAAAAAAAACAAAAAAACAAAAAAAAAAACATTGTGCAACTGGACATAACAAGTGGGGATTTGCATGTACTCAACGGCACCCATTCAAGCAATTGAAGCACGCTGGCAGAAGCCATGTCAGAACCTAGGAGTGGGCAAGCAGCTATTGTGCGCTCGGTTGTTTTCAGGTGCCAAGAAAGGAATCTCATTAAAGCTGGCCGTTGTGCAGGACATAGTACAAAGAATCCGCTGCAGATACCCAATCCTGCAATCAGTGAGGCTTGTTTCCCTCGAAGCAAGATCCTTTTGTGGGGCCCGGGAAAATATATGACACCACCACAAAGCGACGTGTTGTGAGACGATTAAGGGAGACGCCTGAGAAGATTAATGCTAGAACGCTAGCCAGTTGCTGAACAAACCAGCAGCAAAATAAAAAAAAGGAGGAATGCAAAATAAAAGGGTCTGATTAGCCAAGATATTCAAATGGCGCAGGAAGAATTGGAGCAGGCTACGGAGATAATTTAAATGTTTTGGAGTGGACCAGTACTCAAATGTTATAGCTGAATTGACGTCACTGGAATAGATATACAGTTGGCTAGACATTGTAGTAACATTCTCCATGACTAGAGCACCAGAGATAGGTCATCCAAATCCCCCCCCCCCCTTTTGGCTATACTTAAAGAAAAACATGACACCAATTTTGGAGTAAATGGCCAACATGGCCTTTTATTAACAAACATTTTAACACACCAACCATTCCTTATAACGGAAACATACAGAGTTGTTGTTGTTGGTCTTCGAAGGCACCCCACAAAAATGATCTGAAATGCACCGGCGGACAACCATATTACACAAAGGCCTCCAGCCGCAACCAACCAGCTCGGAGGCAACCATACCGTCCGCAGTGCAGCACCACCACCTTCCAGTTAAACCTTGGTTAACTGGAATGTCCCCGGGCACACCATACCACCGATGGGTCCCACACCATTCTCTGTACCTCCAAGATAAGAACCGCCTCCAAAGACCAACAACCGCCCAAGACCGAAATAACCCCCCTTTTCCCCCGAGAGGAACACAATACTCCCTAAAATAGGGAGGGCGGGAGGGAAGCTCACTCACCAACGTCCAGCTCCGACTGATGCCCCCCCCCACCGGGACACCGCACCCTAAGGTGCGGCAGAGCCCACCCACGCTCTCCCTCTACCAACCAGCACCCCCAGCTATACTTTTCCACACCCCCTGGCACATAATTAACCCTTTCTATTCTCCTTCCCACTCTAGGCCTAGTCATGCCTGCCCTGCGCTAATTTTCTTTTTTCCTTTTCGCTACGGGCATATCTTTTTCTTAGTCATACCTGTGCAATTCTGTTACAACAGGTATCTAAATGCGACCGATCGGTCCACCAAGAATCGGTGCAGCATTCTCTATGCAGTGGTCCAACCCCCTCCTCCCCCCAGCTAGAGCCCAGCAATCAGCAGGGAGTATGAGCTGAGACTCAGTGGGTGGGGGTGGTGGTCTGGGACCTCTGGAGAGAGACCTCTGCTTTATACAAAGAGTAGTGTGTCACGGTGTAGACTGCAGTTTCCTCTTTGCAAAACTTGTACTTCCTTGCTGCAGAGGTTCTGCTGGACCTGTGATTCTGTTCATATGTGCTGCTGGCTTCTGTGTTCACCTATGGGCCTTGCCTGCTCTTTTGCAGATTCATAGGTGAAACTCGAAAAATTAGAATATTGTGCCAAAGTTCATTTATTTCAGTAATGCAACTTAATAGGTGAAACTAATAGAGATCATTACATGCAAAGCAAGATAGTTCAAGCCGTGATTTGTCATCATTGTGATGATTATGGCTTACAGCTCATGAAAACCCCAAATCCACAATCTCAGAAAATGAGAATATTCCATGCAATCAATAAAACACGGATTGTACATAGAACAATATCGCACCTCTGAAAAGTAGAAGCATGCATATGTACTCAGTACTTGGTTTGGGCCCCTTTTGCAGCAATTACTGCCTCAATGCGGCGTGGCATGGAAGCTATCAGCCTGTGGCACTGCTGAGGTGTTATGGAAGACCAGGATGCTTCAATAGCGGCCTTCAGCTCTTCTGCATTGTTCGGTCTCATGTCTCTCATCTTTCTCTTGGCAATGCCCCATAGATTCTCTATGGGGTTCAGGTCAGGCGAGTTTGCTGGCCAATCAAGCACAGTAATCCCACGGTCATTGAACCAGGTTTTGGTGCTTTTGGCAGTGTGGGCGGTGCCATGTCCTGCTGGAAAATGAAGTCAGCATCCCCATAAAGCTCGTCTGTGGAAGGAAGCATGAAGTGCTCCAAAATCTCCTGGTAGACAGCTGCAGTGACTCTGGACTTAATGAAGCACAGTGGACCAACACCAGCAGATGACATGGCTCCCCAAATCAACACAGACTGTGGAAACTTCACACTGGACTTCAAGCATCTTGCAGTGTGTGCCTCTCCATTCTTCCTCCATACTCGGGGTCCTTGGGCCTCTCCATTCTTCCTCCATACTCGGGGTCCTTGGGCCTCTTCATTCTTCCTCCGTACTCGGGGTCCTTGGGCCTCTTCATTCTTCCTCCGTACTCGGGGTCCTTGTGCCTCTCCATTCTTCCTCCATACTCGGGGTCCTTGGGCCTCTCCATTCTTCCTCCATACTCGGGGTCCTTGGGCCTCTCCATTCTTCCTCCATACTCGGGGTCCTTGTGCCTCTCCATTCTTCCTCCGTACTCGGGGTCCCTGGGCCTCTCCATTCTTCCTCCATACTCGGGGTCCTTGGTTTCCAAATGAGATGCAAAAGTTGCTCTCATCAGAAAAGAGGATTTTGGACCACTGAGCAACAGACCAGGTCTGTTTTCCTTTAGCCCAGGTAAGATGCTTCTGACGTTGTTTGTTGTTCAGGAGCGGCTTGACAAGAGGAATACGACATTTGAAGCCCATGTTCACGATCCGTCTGTGTGTGATGGCTCTTGATGCACTGACTCCAGCCTCAGTCCACTCCTTGTGAAAGTCCCCAACACTTTTGAATGGCCTTTTCATGACAATCCTCTCCAGGCTGCGGTCATCCCTGCTGCTTGTGCACCTTTTTCTTCCACACTTTTCCCTTCCACATAACTTTCTATTAATGTGCTTTGATACAGCACTGAACCAGACTACTTATTTTCTTGCCACCTGCCATGACCCTTGCCTGGATCTGACTACTCCCATGCTTGCTGCCTTCCAGGACCCCTGCCTGGACTTGAGTACTCTCATGCTTGCTGCCTGCCAAGCCCCCTGCCTGGACCTGACTACTTTCTTACTTGCCACCTGTCTGGTCCTAACTACAGTAATCCCATGCTTGCTGCCTGCCAAGTCCTGACTATTTTCTTGCTTACCACCTGCCAAGACCACTGCCTGAATCTAAGTACTCACATGCTTTCTGCTTTCCAAGATCCCTGCCTGAACCTGAGTACTATCTTCTTAGCCACCTGCCAAGGACCTGACTATTCTCATTCTTACCACCTGCCAAGACCTCATCCTGGGCATGAATGCTTTCTTTCTTGCTGCTTGCCAAGACCTTTCCCTGGATATGAATACTCTCCTGTCCTGGTGCTTTGTGAACAGTCTTTGTGTCCTAGCTGTCCTGTTTCAGCCTCACCCTAATGGGATTATCCTGACGGCTAGAACTAACTGCCATTTTGACCCAGTGGTGTATTTAGGTCTTGTGCTGCCCTAGGCAATACTAAAATCTGGCAACAACCCCCCCCCCCCACTCTATGTGTCTGTATATAATATAATGTAGTGATGCTGATTCCATCCCTCTCCTCTCTGAACCTCCAGAGCAGTGCCAGGACAAGGCCATCCAGCGCCCAGGGCAAAGTTGCCTACCTGCACCCCCCAAATTCATGATGTGCCAGCTTAGAGGATCCTACACACAGCAGTCAATCGCTTGTCAAAAACACTGCCACCATCACTACTCCTGTCAGCCTTGTAAAAAAAGGAGGGCGTCCCCACCCCTACAGCAAACCATTGTGCCCAGGGCAGCCGCCCCTCCCGCCCACCCCTTGTCCCAGCCCTGCTCCAGAGCTGACACTCCGTGTCTGTATACAGTATAATGCAGTGATGCTGGCTACATCCCTCTCCTCCTCCCCGTCATATAACCTGTCAGTGGTGCTGATGCTACTCCGCTCCTCCTCCCGTTGGGCGGTGCTGTCAGCTAACAGTGCAGAGCGATCAGTGTTGGGGTGGCTGGGTCCCGGGATGGAGAACCTCCTGGAGAACCTGGTTTGGGCTGAGCTCTAATTTTTGGGAACTGACCAGCATCATGCAGAACCAGCAGAACCTCATTCACACCCAACAGCAGCAGATCGATCCTCAGTCTCCTGCCGGCTAACATGTGCGTCCCTTCTTCCGGGGGGGGGGGGGAAGCGGCACTGCCCCCGGAAAAATGCCATCCAAGGCAAATTCCTTGTTTGCCTTGCAGTAAATACACCCCTGTTTAGGCCCCGCACCTTAGGTGAGCCCATGCCATATACCAGGGGGCACCATAACAGGTGGCTTTTGGTCAGTATTATCTTATTTTTTTTTCAAGGTTTAAAAGGCATTCTATGCATGAAGGTAAAAAACCTTCTGTGTGCTGATCCCCCCCCCCCCCACACACACACACACAATACTTACCTGAGCCTGATCTCTGTCCAGCACTGTGCACAGGAGCAGCAGCTTTCCCAGATCTCTCTCTTCATTGGCTGAGACACAGCCATTGGCTCCCACTGCTTTCAGTAACTTCCAGGCTTGCTGCCTGCCAAGACCCCTGCTTTTAGACACAAAGAGTGGGGCCCAGGAGCAAGCATGCACAAGTGCCCCCATAGCAAGCGGCTTGTTATGGGGGAACTCAGAAGGGGGAAGGGGTCAGGACTGCCAAGCAGAGGAGAATTGGGGTTGCTCTGTGCAAAACCATAACACAGAGCAGGTAGGTATGACATGTTTGTTATTTAAAAAAAAAAACAAAAACACTGAGACTGAGGAATGGGGGGTTGGGGGCTGTCATCTTGACAAACATGCACATACAGGCCCGGACATAGGCCCAGGCATTTTAGAGGGGGGGCTGAGAAAGCACAGGGGGACCAGGAGAGAGGACAGGGGCCCAGGGGCAGCAGAAAGAAGATGGGTAGGAGCAGAGGTGTAACAAGAACCTTGAGGGTCCTGGTTCAAAAAACCCTGAAGGTCTCCCCTAACCTCTGGTCCAAGGGCCCTTCCCTCCAGGGTCCTTCCCACTGATCTCGAGACCCTTTACTCCCATTGTGGGACCCTTCATTAAGGTCCTGATGTGGCACCCTTTTACATGTTCTGCAGCGGGGACCCCCCACAGTGGTGGAATTCTGGGGCCCAGACTCATGTGTGACCTTTGCTTCTCAGTAGTTCCACCAATGGGTGCTAGCAATATTTTTGGGGGTTCTGTAGCACCCCCATGGCGCTGCTCTTAGTGACAGGCAGTCTGTATGGGCCCCCTGAAGCTCCACCAGTAAAGCATTTTACAATGGGGGGAAAAAGAGAGCAGTATATAGTGTGGGGGGGAAACAGTGAGCAGTGAACATGGGGGAACAGTATACAGGGAAGGGGAGCAGTGGGCAGTATACAGTGGGGGGGGGAGCAGTGAGCAGTATGCAAGGGAGCAGTGGGCAGTATACGAGGGGGGAGCAGTATATAGTGGGGAGAGAGAAGTGAGCAGTATAAGGGGGGGGGAGCAGTGGGCAGTATACAGTGGGGGGGAGCATGGAGTATTATTCGGGGGCAATAGTATACAGTGGGAAAGGAGCAGTGAGCAGTATACTGGGGGGAGCAGTACACGGGAAAGAGGAGCAGTGGGCAGTTTGGAGGGGGGGGGCAGTATACAGTGGGGAAGGGGAGCTGTGGGCAGTTTGGGAGGGGGTAGTATACAGTGGGGAAGGGTAGCAGTGGCCAGTTTGGGGGGGCAGTATACAGTAGGGAAGGGGAGCAGTGGGCAGTTTGGGGAAGGAGCAGTATACAGTGAGGAAGGGGAGCAGTGAGAAGTTCGGGGGGCAGGATACAGTGGAAAAAAGGAGCAGTGAGCAGTTTTGGGGGGGGCAATATACAGTGGGGAAGGGGAGAAGTGAGCAGTTTGGGGGGGCAGTATACAATGAGGAAGGGGAGCAGTGAGCAATTTGGGGGGGCAGTATTCAATGAGGAAGGGGAGCAGTGAGCAGTTTTGGGGGGGCTGTATACAGTGGGGAAGGGGAGCAGTGAGCAGTTTGGGGGGGCAGTTTACAGTGAGAAAGGGGAGCAGTGAGCAGTTTGGGGGGAGCAGTATACAGTGGGGAAGGGGAGCAGTGAGCAGTTTGGGGAGTCAGTATACAGTGAGGTAAGGGAGCAGTGAGCAGTTTGGGGGGGGCAGTAGTATACAGTGAGGAAGGGGAGCAGTGAGCAGTTTGGGGGGGCAGTAGTATACAGTGAGGAAGGGGAGCAGTGAGCAGTTTGGGGGGGCAGTATACAGTGGGGAAGGGGAGCAGTGAGCAGTTTACAGGGAGGGGAGCAGTAAACATCAAGAAGTATACTAACCACAGTAGGAAGCTGATGCATTGCAGATGGAGGGGCTTGCTCCAGGAGTTGGGTTGCCACCTCATCCCTTTAAACATGAACACATATTAATGACGCAGGTTCTGGGGCTGATTAAGGTGGTAATTAAACTCACTTAGTGCCTTATCTGCATTAAATTAGCCTCAGAACCTGTGTCATTAGGATGTGTTCGTGTTTAAAGGGATGAGGTGGCAACCCTACCCAAGAGTCACTCACCATATGGATGAAGGTGAAGACTCCCGAGTCCACATCTTTGCTCCTCCTCCCAGTCCCAGACCATTTCCAGCAAGAGCAGCCACCTGTGCAGGTGAGTAAAGATGGTCACACCCCCGCCCACCAGCTTGGTCAGCCAGTGGAGAAGCTGCCAAGCTGGGAAAGACACCACCGGGTCTGCCAGCCACAGGAGGGAGCATAAACTGCACTATATTGACATATATTTGAAATACTACAATTTTGGCCATATTCAATATATTTCAAAATATATATATATATATATATATATATATATATATATATATACAGTGGGGATCGAAAGTTTGGGCACCCCAGCTAAAAATTTGTATTAATGTGCATAAAGAAGCCAAGGAAAGATGGAAAAATCTCCAAAAGGCATCAAATTACAGATTAGACATTCTTATAATATGTCAACAAAAGTTTGGGCACCCTGCAGAGTTAATATCTTGTACTGCCCCCTTTGGCAAGTATCACAGGTTGTAAACTCTTTTTGTAGCCAGCCAAGAGTCTTTCAATTCTTGTTTGAGGTATCTTTGCCCATTCTTCCTTACAAAAGTCTTCCAGTACTTTGAGATTTCTGGGCTGTCTGTCACGCACTGCTCTTTTAAGGTCTGAGGTCAGGAGATTGTGAAGGCCATGGCAAAACCTTCAGTTTACACCTCTTGATGTAATCCCCCGTGGATTTCGAGGTGTGTTTAGGATCATTATCCATTTGTAGAAGCCATCCTCTCTTTAACTTCAGCTTTTTCACAGATGGCATCAAGTTACCATCCAAAATTTGCTGAAATTTTATTGAATCCATCTTTCCTTCTACTTGTAAGATGTTCCCTGTGCCACTGGCTGCAACACAACCCCAAAGCATGATTGATCCAACCCCATGCTTAACAGTTGGACAGAGGTTCTTTTCATTAAATTCTGTGCCCCTTCTTCTCCAAACGTACCTTTGCTCATTCCGGCCAAAAAGTTCAATTTTAACCTCATCGGTCCACAGAACTTGTTTCCAAAATGCATCAGGCTTGTCTATATGTTCATTTGCAAAGTTCAAATGATGATTTTTGTGGTGAGGACGTAGAAGAGGTTTTCTTCTGATGACTCTTCCATGAAGACCATATATGTACAAGTATCTCTTTATAGTGGAATAGTGTACCACAACTCCAGTGTCTGCCAGATCTTTCTGGAGGGATCGTGCAGTCAAACGTGGATTTTGAATTGTTTTTCTCACAATCCTGCGAGCTGTTCTGTCTGATATTTTTCTTGGTCTTCCAGATCTTGCTTTAACTTCCACTGTTCCTGATGACTGCCATTTCTTAATTACATTCCGAACAGAGGATATTGACATCTGAAAACGCTTTGCTATCTTCTTATAGCCTTCTCCAGCTTTGTGAGCGTCAACTATTTTCAGTTTCAGTTTTCTAGACAACTGCTTAGAAGAACCCATGGTGCTGATTGTTGGGGCAAGGTCAGATGAGTCTGGGCATTTAAAACCTTTGAGATTGACATCACCTGGTCTTCCCAGACGATGATTGAGAACAATCCATTACACTGGCAGGTCTCAGCTTTGCAAGGGGGGCAGTACAAGATATTAACTCTGCAGGGTGCCCAAACTTTTGCAGACGCCATTTTTTTGTTTCCTGTTATTTCAAAAGTGTAAATGATGGAAATAAAATCTAACTTTTGTTGACATATTATAAGAATGTCTAATCTGTAATTTGATGCCTTTTGGAGATTTTTCCATCTTTCCTTGGCTTCTTTATGCACATTAATACAAATTTTTAGCTGGGGTGCCCAAACTTTCGATCCCCACTGTATATGTGTGTGTGTATGTGTGTGTGTGTGTGTATATATATATATACAGTCATGGCCGAAATTGTTGGCACCCTTGATATTTTTCCTGAAAATCAAGTATTTCACACAAAAAAGGTATTGCATTAACACATGTTTTGCTATACACATGTTTATTCCCTTTGTATGTATTGGAACAAATATAAAACAGAGGCAGAAAAGCAAATATGACATAATGTCACACAAAACCCCAAAAATGGGCTGGACAAAAGTATTGGCACCCTTAACTTAATATTTGGTTGCACACCCTTTGGAAAACATAACTGAAATCAGTCGCTTCCTATAACCATCAATAAGCTTCTGACACCTCTCACCCGGAATTTTGGACCACTCTTCCTTTGCAAACAGCTCCAGGTCTCTCTTATTGGAAGGACACCTTTTCCCAACAGCAATTTTAAGATCTCTCCACAGGTGTTCAATGGGATTTAGATCTGGGCTCATTGCTGGCCACTTCAGAACTCTCCAGCGCTTCTTTGCCATCCATTTCTGAGTGCTTTTTGACGTATGTTTGGGGTCATTGTCCTGCTGGAAGACCCAGGATCTTGGACGCAAACCCAGCTTTCTGACACTGGGCCCTACAGTGCGACCCAAAATCCTTTGGTAATCCTCAGATTTCATGATGCCTTGCACACAGTCAAGGCACCCAGTGCCAGAGGCAGCAAAACAACCCCAAAACATCATTGAACCTCCACCATATTTTACCGTAGGTACTGTGTTTTGTTCTTTGTAGGCCTCATTCCGTTTTCGGTAAACAGTAGAATGATGTGCTTTACCGAAAAGCTCTATCTTGGTCTCATCTGTCCACAAGACGTTTTCCCAGAAGGCTTTTGGCTTACTCAAGTACATTTTGGCAAACTGTAGTCTTGCTTTTTTATGTCTCTGTGTCAGCAGTGGGGTCCTCCTGGGTCTCCTGCCATAGCGTTTCATTTCATTTAAATGTCGACGGATAGTTCGCGCTGACACTGATGCTCCCTGAGCCTGCAGGACAGCTTGAATGTCTTTGGAACATGTTTGGGGCTGCTTATCCACCATCCGGACTATTCTGCGTTGCAATCTTTCATCAATTTTCCTCATCCGTCCACGACCAGGGAGATTAGCTACAGTGCCATGGGTTGCAAACTTCTTGATAATGTTGCGCACTGTGGACAAAGGCAAATCTAGTTCTCTGGAGATGGACTTGTAACCTTGAGATTGTTGATATTTTGCCACAATTTTGGTTCTCAGGTCCTCAGACAGTTCTCGTCTCCTCTTTCTGTTGTCCATGCTTAGTGTGGCACAGACAGACACACAATGCAAAGGTTAAGTGAACGTCTCTCCTTTTTATCTGCTTTCAGGTGTGATTTCTATATTGCCCACACCTGTTACTTGCCCCAGGTGAGTTTACAGGAGCATCACATGCTTGTAACATTCTTATTTATCCGCAGTTGTGAAAGGGTGCCAATACTTTTGTCCAGCCCATTTTTGGAGGTTTGTGTGACATTATGTCGAATTTGCTTTCTTTCCTCCCTTTTTTTGTTTTGTCCCAATACACACAAAGGGAATAAACATGTGTATAGCAAAACATGTGTTAATGCAATACGTTTCGTGAGAAATACATGATTTCCTGGAGAAATATCAAGGGTGCCAACAATTTCGGCCATGACTGTATATATATATATATATATATATATTGTGCTGTTCTCCTCATATTTGTTATTTAACTGTGCATTGTATCACCAATTCTTATTTCACCACGTTTGTTTCTATGTCTTGATCTGTTGCTGCCATCTGCTGGCCAGAATTTGCATGCTGCATGCCTCTGTTATTGCTAGTAAAGTTTTTTTCTCTGCTGGGCGTGGTTTTAGGCAAGCCTTGGTTCTGGTCACTTCCTGCAGCCATTTTATGTGCTTTATAGCTGTGTGACAGGACATTCAATACCCTGGGCTTGTGAAGCCATCGGTTTTTGACCAGCAGTTAGCTTCAGGAAAGATATCACAGGACAGCATCAATACCTCTACTACCTTACAGTATTGTATCACTGTTTGTCGCTGTATTTGGATCAAATAAACCCACGCTGATTTCATTCCCATGTATACGTTTGGATTTGTTTAACCTGAGCATCTGCCGGTCCCGTCTACTCCACTGCTTGGATACGAAGGTAGGAAGTTACACAGCCATTATCAGTTATACCTTCATTCACCTTCATGTGGGGACAGAACATATATATATATATATATATATATATATATATATATTGTAACAGGGTTAGCTCGGCAGCGGGTGTGTGTGACCCCCTGGATGGGTGCACAACACAAAAAAAAATAGGCACAGCACAACAATAGTGGAGGTGAAAACAAACAGGTGCAATTTATTTACAATATTTACAGAAAAAATGATAAACAAAAAGAAACATCAAAATAAATCCTGGCCAACTTGGCTACTTACTGCAACAACAGCTTCTCCCTAGCTACCCACTAGGTACAGCCTGCTGCTATACCTAGTTGCTAGTACTTGGAGGCTAGCCACACAGGCTTTGGTCTCTCTGCACACAGGTAACAGGTCAGCTCCCCAGACAGTTCAGGCACAGATCTGGTTCCAGGGTGGAGCCACTCCCTAAGCACTCTGGGAGGTTTTATAGAGGTGTTTAATGAGCCCACTACCTTCAGCTGGGCTCATTACCTCAGTGCTGAAGGACTCAGCACTTCCCTCTAGTGGTACAAATCCCCATAAAGCCTGAACCTTGGACAAATATATCGTCCATCCAGGACGCAACCAGGTAATTTCACCTGCCTACTGTCACAATATATACACATAAATATATATACATTTTTGAAATATATTGAATATGGCCAAAATTGTAGTATTTCAAATATATTTTTCTTCCATGTGGGTGCAAATGTAATTAGCTGGCTGTTCCCATGCACATACTGTATCTAATTACAACCAGAAAACATGTTTTTTTTTTGGAACACTAATAAAATAGGATAAAATTATTGACATGAAGATGATATCTGCTACATGTACTGTATATCTAACTATACCTGCCCTTTAGAAGCACTAGTGCATAAAGACCAGAAAAATCGGTGCCAATGTGCAGCGCATCTGGGCAAATGTATCATTATAAGATAATGATGTCTATTTAAATCAGCAGAAGGCACTATTAACCACTTAGAGCATCTAATAACATTGACTCTGCTGCTCTTTACCCTCCCCCCCCTCTCCTTTCCTCTGCCCCCCTGAAAACCCACTCTTTTGTCAGAATATAATCCCTTAATAGATCACAAATTACTCGGAGACATTTTGGCATTAAAAAAAGACTAATAATCAGCGCATTTAAATTTTTCAAACTGTATAAAACCATCTTAAGCTGTGAAATGTAATTTGCGAAATCCCGGTTATTTATAGGAAGATTTAGGTAATTGCAAAAAATCATATTTCATTATAAGTCATTTGCACAAACTGTTCCAGACCGTGAACTCTTAGGACTTAAATATACTGAATACATAATAACAGGCAACAGATAATAGGGAGCATTTATAGGCAGGAAAAGAGGGATCCTTGTGGACCTCCTAGGTGTTATGAAAGGTTTTCTTGTGTTCTTAACAAATAAAGACCGTGAAAAGTGCAAACAAAATACAAAGATAGAAATAATCATATAGCAGCACTTACTATTACCTGAATACAAGATAGCAAAAAATACGAAAAAACCCCAAATGCATTGTGCTGTACCTTTAAATTTGCAATCCACATGTAGCACCCTCCTAGAATAGGTTGTTAGAGAGATTCAGGTCAATTTAATTTTTTTTTAGCTCCTCTGTAATCATTGGTGCGGTGTGTGATTATTTTTGGCTGTGCTGGGTCTCACTGGCTGCAGGCTCAACTTCGCTTTCTAGTAGATTTTATAATGTGGTGGCTTGGAAGAAGCAGATTCTTGGCATGAATATGCAGGTGGTCTCATCCAATATCTGGGGAAGAACGTACCCAGTAGGTGGCTGAGAAGTGTATAAATAGCAATGGGGCCTGGAGTAGAAGGGTTCTTGTCCAGAAGGTGAAGCCCCAGCCTGAAGGGTTACTACCCTTCTGGGCAGAGTAGTCGAAGTCTTCAAGGGTTCCTTGAGGTCCCAGCTCAGTGGGAGCTGAGGGGCCTGCTCTCTGAGAGGAGCTGGAGCCAATTCAAGGGGGGTTCCCTAGGGATCTGGTGTGAGAGCTCATGGGAGAAGTGTCTGGATGATATTGAATGGTTGCATCCGAGTATACGGGGACATTGTAAGCATAGTCTTGCGTGTGGGATCCTCTTGACTGTTGATTGCTCTGACCCTTTGGGCATCTGCTCCAGTGTTGCTGAATTGGGACTTTTCCTGTGCTTGGAGTCCCTGAGTTGCTTGTTCTTCCATTGCCTGGAATTATCCTGAAGATCATAGCTAAGGTCAAGAGTGTTTTCTGTTACTCTACATGTGGAGTATCCCGAAGCCCTCCCCGCACCCCAATCAAGTTGAACGAACATTAAATCTTAAAAAGACTCTCCTTGCCTGATAATTGAGTTGTGAGAACGTTCATGCTGCTGTGTGTCTGGCTGCCTTTAGCCCCACATGGGAAGAGAGCCTGGGATAAATCTGCAGGGCCCATAAGGGGTCTGCGCTAAACATGGAAACTGTTATAGATAAAGTGAATAATAAATCATATCATGTGACCAATACAATAACATGAAAAAAAACAAACGTGTGGGAGACCCCACACTATAAGAAGTCTACCTGCTCTTTAAAAGCAGCCAGAGAAACTCTAGGATGGTCCACAAAAGTAATTCCACCATAATGGCTTCAATCAAGGCATTCACAGTATATAAAGCATGACATACAAGTACGGGGGCTCCATAATGTAAAACTATAAAAAAAAATGCTGTTTATTATACATAAGAAAGGTTCTCGCATGTTATAAAAAAAGAGACAAGCCTGGTAATACAAACTATGCTTCACCGAGCAGGTATGATGACGTCAGCTTTAGGCTCCGCCCAATGCATTTCATCATAGAATACTCCTAACCAGGGGCGGACTGACCTTTTGGAAACTCGGGCACTGCCCGAGGACCCGGGGTCAGTAGGGGGCCCCATGAGATGCCTCTGGTACCTTTTTCATAGGCTTTTTTGAGTTTGGGCGAGGACACA
Organism: Staurois parvus; assembly: GCF_062004578.1. Classification (NCBI taxonomy): domain Eukaryota; kingdom Metazoa; phylum Chordata; class Amphibia; order Anura; family Ranidae; genus Staurois; species Staurois parvus. The sequence continues at coordinate 1,237,862 of NW_028318353.1, forward strand.
GGGGCCCCATGATCCCCTATTGCCTGGGAGCCCCATGAGTTGTCAGTTCGCCCCTGCTCTTAACTGAATACAAGATAATTACAGTTTATAATGCATACACACTGTCACGTACCTGGATAGTGAGTCTGACGTGAAGAGGCAGTCCTCCCGTACAACTCCGGCTCAAGGACCGCTGATGGTGGGACAGCAGTCGCAGGGGCACGGTGGGGTATGTGTGCCTGTGATCAGTCCAATAATAGCTGATAAGCTGATGAGCTGCAGGCAGGGAGCAGGGTTTTGATGTAGCCATGCTGGATGGATACTTGAGCGCAGCGTGCTGAGGATGCAGGGTCAGATGAGCCGGGTTCGGTATCGGTCAGGCAGATCAGGCTTAAAGCGGCAGGAGGAAGAGTAGTCAGGTCACAGGCCAGGTCAGCAATGGAAGATCAATCAGACAGGAGCAGAGACAGAAGGATAATCCAAGACGAGCCAGAGGTCAGGGCAGGTAGCAATCAAGTGGAGGTCAGGAACAGGCTGGTTCGGTATCAGGAGACAATCACAGGAATCAGGGAACACAAGCAGAGATAAGACCATATGGCAATGGGACAACTACTGCAGCCAGTTTAAATACCCCTTTTGGTGCCAGCATTAGTGACAGGCGCACGCCCGTATGCGCAAGTGCGCATACCTATGTCCAGGTGCCTGCACATCTGTTTGGCTCGTAAGCAGGGGCAGACTGACAACTCATGGGGCCCCCGGGCAATAGGGGATCATGGGGCCCCTGTGTCCTTGCCCAAACTCAAAAAAGCCAATGAAAAAGGTACCAGGGGCATCTCATGAGGCCCTCTACTGACCCCGGGTCCTCGGGCAGTGCCTAAGATTCCAAATGGTCAGTCCACCCCTGCTCGTACGGACTCTGCGCATGTGCATATTTGTGCGCCGTGGAACTTCACCTGCACTATGGGCAGGCCTTTCCTGAAACACACCCAAATGTGTTGTGCTGAACCTTTAAAATTATAATCCATGGAAACTGTTATAAATAAAATGAATAATAAATCATATCATGTGACCAACACAATATATGAAAAAAACAAAAAATCAACTAAAACGTGACAATGAAATTGCAGACTTTTCAATCACTTCTGTGCTCCTCCACCACAAAGACACACCAAGTGCTTACAGATGTAAAGACCCCATACTGTAATACAGTGGTCTCTAAACTGAGGCCTTGGGGCCAGATTCAGCTCTTTGCTTGCTTTTATCCGCTGATGCGATTTCATCCACTGATACTGAGTTGAGTTGAGTTGAGTACTGCTTGGACCTTGAAGAAGGGGACATACCCTGAAAGCTTGTTGTCAAAATTGTATGTTAGTTCAGATAAAAAAATATCACGTCAGTACTCAATTGTTTCTATCCACTGATACCAACAATGGGGCAAAATTCCCCCCGCTGACACCAGAGAAGGGGCACAATTTCTCCCAATTACACCAACTATGGGGCCCAATGACACCAATGATGGGGCACAATTCCTCCCAATGATACAAACAATGGGGTACTCTTCCTTCCACTGACATCAAAAGATGGGGCATTTTTTTCCCACTGGCATTGGGACCTTTTCTACTCCCAATGGCCCCAGTCCGGCCCCTCTAAAAACTGAAGGACAGTAAATTGTCCCTTTGTTTATAAAGTTTGCAGACCCCTGCTGTAAGAGGTCTAATTGGGCTTTAAAAGTTGTCAGAGAAACTCTAAGATGGTCCACAAAGGTCACTTGTCCATAATCGCGGCAATCAAGGCATTGTCATCATATAAACCATGGAAAACAAGTAAAGGGACTCCATAGTGTAAAACAATAAAAACTGTTGTTTTATGATACATATTCAAGGTTCTCACAAATTGTAAAATAAGACAAGCCTGTAAATCAAAACTCCACTCCACTGAGTGGGTGTGATGACGTCAGCATTAGGCTCTGTCCAACGCGTTTCATCATGAGAACTATGTAACTATAAACACCCAAATAAGTTGCACTGTACCTTTAAAATTCCAATCCATGGAAACTTATAATGAAAGTGTGTAATAAATCACATATGATTTATATATATATATATATATACACAGTATATATATATATATATATATATACTGTATATTCAATATATGAAAAAAAAGTCCGTAAATCTACCAAAACGTGATCATGAAACCGCATACATTTCCTGTTCTCAACCACTTCTGTGCTCCTCCACCACAAAGACACACCAACTGCTTACCAGATACGGAGACCCTACATTGTAAGAAGTTTAACTGAGCTTTGAAAGTAGCCAGAGAAACTCTTAGATGGTCCGCAAAGGTCACTCCTCCATAATGGCTGCAACCAAGGCATTCTCACCATATAAACCATGAAAGACAAGTATAGGGACTTCATGGTGTCAATCCATAAAAACCGCTGATAAATCTGCAGGGTCCATAAGGGGTCTGCGCTAAACATGGAAACTGTTATAGGTAAAATGAATAATAAATCATATCATGTGACCAACAAGATATGTGAAAAAAAACAAACGTGTGGAAGACCCCACACTATAAGAAGTCTGCCTGCCCTTTAAAAGAGCCAGAGAAATTTAAGGATGGTCCACAAAAGTCATTCCACCATAATGGCTTCCATCAAGGCATTCACAGTATATTAAGCATGACATACAAGTATGAGGGCTCCATAATGTAAAACTATAAAAAAAATGCTGTTTATTATACATAAGAAAAGTACTCACATGTTATAAAAAGAGACAAGCCTGGAAACACAAACTCTGCTCCACCGTGCAAGCGTGATGACATCAGCACTAGGCTCCATTCGATGCATTTCATCATAGAAGACCTTGTCAAGGGGCTGGCAGATAGTGCTGACTGCTGTCATACCGATAGAAAACAAACATCCACAGAAGCCACTCCCTTATCATTTGCAGCCATTAACATTTGAAAAGGTAAAAGCAGGTGATATTAATTAAGAGATGTCCAGTATTTACATACATGGATAATAAAATCATCATTTTAAAACAGATAATAAAGCGGCTATATGACAACCAGCACTTGTACCGTCTAGTGGGCCGTTATAAAACTGCATCAGAAACCATTGCAACATTTATATTAAAAAGAAAGACAGCATGTAAAGGAATGGCATCTTTCATAAAATATTCCCATTGCCCAACGGATAAAATTCAAAACATTAACAATAACATATAAAGCCATTTATAACTCTGCCCCAAATTACATCACCGATCTTGTCTCCAAATATCACCCAAACCGTCCTCTCCGCTCCTCGCAAGACCTCCTGCTCTCTAGCTCCCTTGTCTCCTCCTCTCATGCTCGTCTCCAGGACTTTTCTAAACCTTCCCCCATCCTCTGGAACTCTCTACCTCAATTTATCAGACTATCGCCTACTCTGCTCACTTTTAGGCGATCTCTGAAAACCTATCTATTCAGGGAAGCCTATCCTACCCTCAGCTAATAATGCAACCTTCTACTCTTCCAACCAGTCCACCCCCCACAGTTACTACCTTTTGTACCACTAGCCCCTCCCCCCTAGATTGTAAGCTCCAAGGATCAGGGCCCTCCTAACCCTCTTGTATTGTTGCTGTATTGTCTGCTGTTATATTGTAAAGCGCTGAGCAAACTGTTGGCGCTATATAAATCCTGTATAATAAAAACATTTGGAAATAATTTGCAAATGTGGAAATAATTTTTGTATTGCCCATAGTTGGGGCTCAACAAAATTCCATGTTACTGATCTCTATGTTAGCAGAAAGGTTATGTTGCCGCCAATGCCAGGACAAGATCATGCGGTACCTAGGGCAAAGATGACAAACTGCGCCCCCTCTCCTCCTGATGTGGACACCCCAAATGTCTTGTGCAAGTTGGATCTCTGGTACTAGCACTACAGCACTGCTTCTGCCAATTAGACCCTTGCAAAACAAAAAAGAAATTGCTGGGCCGCTGTTGACATCCTCAGAATGCTGGTATGTGGTGTGGTACCCAATAAGTATGCCAGTGGTGGACAATGGACCACACCATCTGGGACGTCTCTGCTCCTCTGTTTGGGCTCCTCCTGTCAAGCTGGGTCAGTAAGGCTCTATTCACATCAAGCATATGCAACAAAACATGTGTATGTTTACATGTGTTTTCTGCATGTTACATATGTGTTCCATGCAGAGCAGCCATTTCAATGGCTGCCCTACACATGAGAAATGCACAAAAGAAATCCCTGACCCTTTTTCAAAATCGCACTACACTGAACCACATGGTGTGGCGGCACCGTGCATTTTGGCATGCATGAAGGCATGTGCGTTGGCGACGTGTGGGGGTGCCCTTAAGAATTAATGACACTGCAGCGCATCTGCTAAAGAGTAGCGAGTTTTTGTGCGTATCAGGAAAGCATCCAATTGTGAACTTACACTAAAAGATGGAATAGCCATTGCAGGCTCTCAGCTTGGTTACATGTACTCTTCAGGCTGCTGCCTCGCAGCACACACTGCAATGAGGGCAGCGGCCCCTCTTGACCGCTCTACCCCCTACCCCCAATAATGGCCCTGGTTGCCCCTGTGTGCTGCATTTTTCATGTAACGTATACTATATGGCCAAAAGCATATACCCCCCTTCCAATTTATTGCATTCAGGTGTTTCCAGTGAAGAGTCCTGTTAATGCTATAGCATACTAAGACATCTTAACCAAGAATGCTCATCCAGTCTTATGGAAACAGTTTGGTGAAAACCCTTTTCAGAACCCTGACCTCAACTCTACTGAACGCCTTTGGGATGAACCAGAATAAGTCAGTTATTCTCAATCAACATCTCCATCTCACTATATGGCCAAAAGTATGTGTTCCCTTCCCCCTTCTTGGTAATACAAAGACATTGTAGACAATTGTGTGCTATCAGCCTTATGATAACAGTTTGGTGAAAACCCTTTTTTTGTGCCAGGATGACTGTGCCCCTGTGTACAAAGCCAACTCCATAAAGACATTGATGAGTTTGGTGTGGAGGAACTGGAGTTTCCTGCACAGAACCCTGACCTCAACCCTACTGAACACCTTTGGGATGAATTGGAACAAGTCACGTCTTCTCAACCAACATCTCCATAAAAAAATGGTTTAACCAGTTTGGTGCGAAGATCCTTGAGTGTCCTGCACAGAACTCTGACCTTAACCCTACTGAACATCTTTGGTAAGAATTAGAATGCAGATTGCAAGCCAGGTCTTCTCATTCAATATCAGTACCTGACCTCATCAGAGCCTTCTCCGAGTCAGCATCTCAGTTCCAGAAGTAGATGACGCTGGATGATGCCTAAACAAAGATGGCTCCATCCTTCTGAACAAAACAGCAGATGAAGGCATTCTTGGGGGAGTACTGTGATCTCTAGCAGCTGCCCCTCCTCCACCCCCTCTACTCTTGGCCCTGAGTGCCCCTGTAAGTTACATTTTTTCATGTTACTGTATGACCAAAAGTACTACCCTGTTTCCCCGAAAATAAGACAGTGTCTTATATTAATTTTTGCTCCCAAAGATGCGCTAGGTCTTATTTTCAGGGGATGTCTTATTTTGTCATTGTGTGTCATTTTGATTGTCCCCTCTGATCCTCCTGTGTCATTTTGATTTGTCCCCTCTGATCCTCCTGTGTCATTTTGATTGTCCCCTCTGATCCTCCTGTGTCATTTTGATTGTCCCCTCTGATCCTCCTGTGTCATTTTGATTGCCCCCTCTGATCCTCCTGTGTCATTTTGATTGCCCCCTCTGATCCTCCTGTGTCATTTTAAGTGATCCCCCTCCCCCCATCCCTGTGCCACTGAACACCTTCACCAGACATCCCCCCCACCCCTTTATCAGACATTTCCCCCCTGGGGCCTGCCTGGGGACTGTCACCGGGCTGGCTGGGGCCTGGACCTGGGCTGGAGCAGGGTCTGCCACTGACTGAGAACCTTCAGTCATCATGAGGGCGGTGTCACCAGAGACAGACCAGCACTCACCACCTTCACCGCGTCCCGTCCGCTCTGATCCTCCTGTTCTTCTACATGCATCTCTCTCCCGCTCACTCCGACCTCCGCTCCGCCTCCACACAGCAGTGATGTCACTGGTTGCTAGACACCAGTCGGGGCAGCCCTAGCAACCAGGTAATTTTCATTACAAGACAGAGCCTAGGGGGCCTTATTTTCGGGGGGATGCCTTATATTTCACCCAGAAGGAAACCTGTAAGTAGGTCTTATTTTCGAAGGATGTCTTATTTTCGGGGAAACACGGTATATGCATCTCCTTCCCATTTATTGAGTTCAGACATCGCCAGTGAAGAGTACTGTTAATACTACATCATACAAAGACATTGTAGACAATTGTGCTCTACCAGCTTTGTAGTAACAGTTTGGTGAAGTTCCTTTTCTGTTCCAGCATGGCTGTCCCCCTGTGTACAAAGACAGCTCCATAAAGATATGGTTTGACCAGTTCGGTGTAGAGGAGCTCAAGTGTCCTGTACAGAGCCATTTATCTTCTGGATAAATTGGAACAAGACAGGTCTTCTCAACCAACATCTCAATAAAGACATGGTTTAACCAGTTTGGTGTGGAGGAACTCAAATGTCCAGTAAAGAGCCCTGACCTCAATCCTACTGAATACCTTTAGGATAAATTGGAACAAGACAGGTCTTGTCAACCAACATCTCCATAAAGAGATAGTTTTACCAGTCTGGTAGGGAGGAACTTGAGTGTCTTGCACAGAGTCCTGACCTTAACCCTACTGAACACCTTTGGGATGAATTGGAACAAGTCAGGTCTTCTCAACCAACATCTCAATAAAAACACGGTGGGGTTTATTTACTAAAGCTGGAGAGTGCAAAATCAGGTGAACATCTGTATAGAAGCCAGTCAGCTTCCAGGTTTCATTGCCAAAGCCTAATTAAACAAGCTGAGGTTAGAAGCTGATTAGTTACTATGCACAGGCGCACCAGATTCTAAGTGCACCAGTTTTAGTAAACCTTCCCCAGTTTGACCAATTTGGTGTGGAGGAACTCAAATGTCCTCTACAGAGCCCTGACATTAACCTTACTGAACATCTTTGGGATCCATTGGAACAATCAGGTCTTTTCAACCAACATATCCATAAAGATATGGTTTCACCAGTTTGGCATGGAGGAACTTGAGTATCCTGTACAGAACCCTGACCTCAACCCCAGTGAACACCTTCGATACGAATTAGAATGCAGATTGCAAACCCGGTCTTCTCATCCAACATCAGTACCTGACCCTTGTAATAGAAATATGCATGGCAGCCCTCTTTAACCACTTGAGCTCCTGAGGATTTACCCCCCTTAATGACCAGGCCTCTTTCTGCTACTCGGTGCTGCACTAATTAAACTGATAATTGCGCGGTCATGCAATGCTGCACCCAAACGAAATTTACGTCCTTTTTTTCACACAAATAGAGCTTTCTTTCGGTGGTATTTGATCATCTGTGGGCTTTTTATTTTTCACGCTATAAACAAAAAAAGGCCAAAAATTTTGAAGAAAAACAATATTTTTTACTTTCAGCTATAAAAAATATATAGTAAACTCAAAGTTGGTTATAAATTTAGGCCAAAATGTATTCTGCTACATGTTTTTGGTAAAAAAAATCCCAATAAGTGTATATTGATTGCTTTGTGTGGAAGTTATAGCGTCTACAAACTATGGTATAAATACTGCAATTTACGCCATTTTTCTGCTATACAGCGCTGCGCTAGTTTAACGGACAATTGCGCGGTCATGCAATATGGTACATAAATGAAATTTACATCCTTTTTTTCCCCACAAATTGAGCTTTCTTTCAGTGGTATTTGATCGCCTGTGCGGTTTTTATTATTTGCGCTATAAAAAAAAAAGCCTGACAATTTTGAGGAAAAAAAAAACAATATTTTGGACTTTTTGCTATAAAACATGTCCAGTAAAAAAAAAATGCAAAAATCAAATTTAGTCATAAATTTCTGCCAAAATGCATTCTGCGACATGTCTTTGCTAAAAAAAACCCAATATGTGTAAATTAATTGGTTTACGTGAAAGTTATAGCGTTTACAAATGGCGTGAAAGATACTGGGATTTTTAGGGTTTTTTTTATACTAATAATGGTGGCGATCAGTGAATTATGGCGGCGATCAGGGACTTATGGCGGCAATCAGCGACTTATGGCGGGACTGCGGCGGACATTTTGACATTGGGGGGTACTGACTTGGGGTCACTGACATCCCCAAAAACACTAATACAGTGATCAGTGCAAAAAAAAAAAAAACTGACACTGTACTAATGGCACTGGGGAGGAAGGGGTTAACTTTATTTAGCAGGGAAGGGTTATAGGAGTGAGGGGAGTGTTTTACTAGGGGGCGGGGTGTGTGCTGGGCGGGACAAGGCTGATCGAGAAAGAACAGTTTTTCTTTCTCGATCAGCTCATCCTCGAGCTGTCAGGGAAGTGACAGACAGCACAGCTACTGCAGCTGTGCTGTCTGTCACTGTTTGCCGCCGATTGCCGGGACATAGCCGCTAAGGAGCGGCTGTGACCCGGCGACTGACATCTGCGGCAGAGAACCGCGGGACAAATAGGGCGGCGGCGCGCCTCGCGCGTGCCCCCTATTTGTTTACAAAACACACGTCGTAAAATGTGGTTTTGCCTGTGAGTGCCGCCCTGCCGCTGTATATGTACAGTGGCTGGGCGGCATGCAGTTAAGAAGAGATTTGGGGTCAAAAAGACCCCAAACCTCTACACACGTCGTAAAATGTGGTTTTGCCTGTGAGTGCCGCCCTGCCGCTGTATATGTACAGTGGCTGGGCGGCATGCAGTTAAGAAGAGATTTGGGGTCAAAAAGACCCCAAACCTCTTCTTTAGCTTTAAAAGCAAAAGTAAAAACATAGACCATAGAGTTTTTCATCACCTCCATCTTGAGTAGGCCGCACTGTAAGATTGTTTCTCAGGCGTTAATGGTAAGCCGGGAGGGGAGTCCCCTTCCACTGCTACTGAAAGCGATTCAGCTGCATACGAGCTGCTAGGACCGCTTTCATGTGAAAGCCGGCCATCCACTGAACAAAACAGTATCGGGGTTATGGCTGATTTTTTCATTTATAGGTAAAGTTGATCCAGGGAATCCAGGGAAATTGCCTCTTGGGGGATCAGGAAGGAATTTTTTCCCCTGCAGGAGCAAATTGGATCATGCTTTGCTGGGGTTCTTTTTTGCCTTCCTCTGGATCAACTGTGGGTGTAGGATTATAACTTTTTTTTTCTATGGTTGAACTGGATGGACTTTTGTCTTTTTTCAGCCAGACTATCTATGTAACTATGTAGCCATAACCCCGGTAAACCACTTGAAGACCGCAATGTTTATATGTATTGCGGTCTTCAAATGGTTAAGCAGCTTTTTTGGAATCCTACTAATAAATTGGTGTAATTAAATAGAAAATTCTTCCATGAAAGAAGGTCTGCAGAGGCACAATATGTGCTCGATTTACGGAGAGGAATGAGCGCATTCACAGATTAAATAGAAAGGCGCTGCGCTCCATCTAAACGAAAAAATGTCATTTTCACCTGTATTATCTGGCACTTTTTGTGTGAAATCTTTGCCGAGCGTTTCATAAAATAATGAATAAAAGGCAATGACAAAGGGATGTTGGAAATGGTATGACAGGTGTGTAATTAAATCACTGCCAGAGAGACAAACACAATTAAGACAAGTTTTTAAACAAAAGAGACTGCTAATGCTTACCTGATGTTCCTACAATGAAATCGTCTCACATGGAAGTGAACAGCAGATTATCTAAAAGAGGCAGGACTTCTAAAAGGGCCCCTAGGCGGGCAAGAACTACAAGTACCAGCAGTACCCATATGGAAGAAAAATATATTTGAAATATATTTCAAAAATACTCTTCCCAAATATATTGCCATATATTTGAAATTCTAAAATGTTGACCATATTTAATATTATTATTATTATTATATAGTATTTATAAAGCGCCAATAGTTTGCTCAGCGCTGTACATTACAAAGGGGGACAGAACATGTGACAGAACAATACCAATACAATGCAAAACATGAGGGGATTGAGGGCCCTGCTCTTTGGAGCTTACAATCTAGGAGATTAATATATTTCAAAACATATTTCAATAAATATATGAAAAATATTTTTAAAAATACATTTCAAATATGTCTTTAAACTCCCTGGCGGTCTGATTATTTCAGATTTTTGGTGCTGAAAGCGGTACCATTATTTTGCATGGAAATATGTAGTTTTTTTATTGTAGGCTGTAATTCTTAGGAATAACTCACTGAAATCTGTCCGAACAAGAGTCTATTAAACATCCCGGGTAGGATAAAATTTGAAATACAAAATGATAAATTATAATTTAATAAATAATCATAAAAAATAATAATATAATAATAATAAATTTAATTCAATAATATAATCAAACCAAAAACACTGAAATGTGAAATAGAGCGCCAAGTTCGCACATCGCTGAGCAAAGTCGCAGAATCGTTTTCAGTGTCTGATGAGGAATTTCCCCCACGAATCATTATCACTCAATTCTGCAAGTGGTTCTGATTTACTATCGCTGTTCTCTAGCCGGTCTAAAACCGCTTTTGACCTAAAGGGACGCTTTTTGGACGCCATGGACTTTTCTCAGTTTCCAGGCAGAAAGAACAGTAAAAATGCAGGCAGGGCGCCGGACAAAGCACTCGGGACAAAATGTATGTGAAATGGGTTGAAACAGCAATGTTTTACTATGTAAAATTTGTTTGGAAAAAAATGAAATTTTTTAAAATTTTCAAATTTCCCGCCGCCGGCGGCACCCGTACGTCCCGACGTCACAGGGACCGGAACACAGAAGCCGGATGCCGGCATCAGCCGGAGGAGATGGCCGGGGACGCTGCAGGGGACACATCGAGGGAGCGCAGGACAAGGTAAGCTCTGCAGGGACTCCCTATGCAGCGCTGCATGGTAAGCCCGAGTGTAGCTCGGGGTTACCGCTTTTGGTACTGATATTTTACCCCGAGCTACACTCGGGAATACTGCCAGGGAGGTTAAAAACACAAATCTACATTTTTGGAATGTATTTACAAATATATGTAACAATATATGTTAAAATGACTTTTTTATATGCTAAAAAATTTTTATATATTAAAAATATATGTTTTCAAATATTTTTATATTTTCATATTAACAATTTTTATTGTTTTTTACATATATATATACAAACAGTAAATTAAAAGAGGAAAACAGGAGAAAGAGGGAGCATGGTTACAAACATAATAATGTCACATAGCAAGAGTGAGGAGGCCATCAGAACCGTACAGTTGGAGGAAGGTGGGAGGAGGTGAAATTATCCCATGAGTGCCACACTGCCTCGTACACTGCAGTCAAACAGGCGTGTAGAGCAGTCAGGTACTCCATCTGTCTCACATCAGTAATAATTATTTAACAGAGTTGGCATCGAAGGAGGTATAGAATATTTTTATATTTGATGTCCTCCCAGAACTGGCCGGCCGCAGTGTAGCCGTCATTCGGCTATCTGCAGTTGGCAAGTGGTTAATGGATTCTATTCTTTTCTATTCCTTTATTTTATTATTCTAGTCTATGCAATTCTTTGGTTCTCTATTCTATTCTAATCTTTTTATTCTATTCTTTGATTTTCTATTCTATTCTAATTGCTTTTATTCTATTTCTTTATTTTCTGTTCTATTTTGCTCTAATTTTCTATTCCATTTTTTTCATTTTCTATTCTAATCTTATTTAATCTTTTCTATTCTATTCTTTGATTTTCTATTCTAATATTTTCTATTCTATTCTAATGGATTCTATTATTCTCTATTACTTTATTTTCTATTCTATTTTCTTCTGTTTTACTCTATTATTTTCTACTGTATTCTGCTCTATTCTTTTCTATTCTGTTCTTTTTTCCTTTATTCTTTTCTATTCTATTCTTTTTATTTCTTTATTTTCTGTTCTACTTTTCATCTTTTCTTGTTTTTAAATTTGAATTGGTTTTCTGATTTGTTTTCGAATTTGAATTTGTTTTCAAATGTGTTTTCGAATTCAAATTTCAGACAAATTTTGTTCCGTTATTTCAGATTAGTTTAAATTTGTTACTATTGTAATTCAGATACATCTGAATCTCCGAAAAATTGAAAATTTGTAAGATGCGGAACAAAACAAACTGTACATGTCGGGGGGGGGGGATACTCATTGAGAGGACCTCTGTTGTCAAGTGAGGCCTCTGATATAAAGGGGGGGGGGGGGTTCTAAGAAAGAAAGGATAGATAGATAGATAGATAGATAGATAGATAGATAGATAGATAGAAAATAGAAAGATTATGATACATTGGTGGAGCTATAGGGAGTAGAAATGCAGCATTCCGATGATTTGTAGAATGTATTTGGTCAGATAACTGTTTCAAGAGAGTGGAAGCTGGAAATCAGTGAAAGAAAACTTATAGATGAGAGAGAGAGAGAGAGAGAGAGAGAGAGAGAGAGAGAGAGAGAGAGAGAGAGAGGGGGGAGAGAAAGAAAGAGCAAAAGACAAGGTAAAAGAGAATGACAGAGAGAAAGGAAAGGTAAAAGAGAGACAGAGAGAGAGAGAAAGAAAGAAAAGGAGAAAGAGAGAGAAAGAAAAGGATAAAGAGAGAGAATGAAAGAAAGAGTGGAAGCTGGAAGTCAGTGAAAGAAAACATATAGATGAGCAGGTAAAATAGAAAGAAAGAAAGAAAGAAAGAAAGAAAAGCAGAAAGAAAGAGAGAAAGAAAAGGAGAAAGAGAGCGAAAGAAAAGGAGAAAGAGAGAGAAAGAGAGAGAAAGAAAGAGAGAAAGAGAAGGAGAAAGAGAGAGAAAAGGAAAAAGAGAGAGAGAAATAGATATAGAGAATGAAAGAAAGAGGGTGGAAGCTGGAAATCAGTGAAAGAAAACATATAGATGAGCAGGTAAAATAGAAAGAAAGAAAGAAAGAAAGAAAGAAAGAAAGAAAGAAAGAAAGAAAAGGAGAAAGAAAGAGAGAAAGAAAAGGGGAAAGAGAGAGAAAGAAAAGGGGAAAGAGAGAGAAAGAAAGAGAAAGAAAAAATGAGAGAGAAAGAGAGAGAGAAACAAATAGTGGAAGCTGGAAATCAGTGAAAAAAACATATAGATGAGCAGGTAAAATAGAAAGAAAGAAAGAAAAGCAGAGAGAAAGAGAGAAAGAAAAGGAGAAAGAGAGAGAAAGAAAGAGAGAAAGAGAAAGAGAGAGAAAGAAAAGGAAGAAGAGAGAGAGAGAAATAGATATAGAGAATGAAAGAAAGAGGGTGGAAGCTGAAAATCAATGAAAAAGGACATAGATGAACAGATGAGAGAGAGAGCGAGAGAGAGAGAGAGGGGAAAGAAAAGGAGAGAGAGAGAATGAAAGAAAGAGTGGAAGCTGGAAATCAGTGAAAGAAAACATATAGATGAGCAGGTAAAATAGAAAGAAAGGAAAGAAAGAAAGAAAGAAAGAAAGAAAGAAAGAAAGAAAGAAAGAAAAGGAGAAAGAAAGAGAGAAAGAAAAGGGGAAAGAGAGAGAAAGAAATAAAGAAAGAAAGAAAGAAAGAAAGAGAGAGAGAGAGAGAAACAAATAGTGGAAGCTGGAAATCAGTGAAAAAAACATATAGATGAGCAGGTAAAATAGAAAGAAAGAAAGAGAGAATGAAAAGGAGAAAGAGAGAGAGAAAGAGAAAGAGAGAGAAAGAAAAGGAAAAAGAGAGAGAGAAATAGATATAGAGAATGAAAGAAAGAGGGTGGAAGCTGAAAATCAATGAAAAAGGACATAGATGAACAGATGAGAGAGAGAGAGCGAGAGAGCGAGAGAGAGAGAGAGAGAGAGGGGGAAAGAAAAGGAGAGAGAGAGAGAGAATGAAAGAAAGAGTGGAAGCTGGAAATCAGTGAAAGAAAACATATAGATGAGCAGGTAAAATAGAAAGAAAGAAAGAAAGAAAGAAAGAAAGAAAGAAAGAAAAGGAGAAAGAAAGAGAGAAAGAAAGAAAGAAAGAAAGAAAGAAAGAAAGAAAGAAAGAAAGAAAGAGAAAGAAAATGAGAAAGAGAGAGAAACAAATAGTGGAAACTGGAAATCAGTGAAAAAAACATATAGATGAGCAGGTAAAATAGAAAGAAAAGAAGAAAGAAAGAGAGAAAGAAAAGGAGAAAGAGAGAGAAAGAAAGAGAGAAAGAAAAGGAGAAAGAGAGAGAAAGAAAAGGAAAAAGAGAGAGAGAGAGAGAAATAGATATAGAGAATGAAAGAAAGAGGGTGGAAGCTGGAAATCAATGAAAAAGGACATAGATGAACAGAAGAGAGAGAGAGAGCGAGCGAGAGAGAGAGAGAGAGAGAGAGAGAGAGAGAGAGAGAGAGAGAGAGAGAGAGAGGGGGGGGGGAAGAAAAGGAGAGAGAGAGAGAGAGAGAGAGAGAGAATGAAAGAAAGAGTGGAAGCTGGAAATCAGTGAAAGAAAACATATAGATGAGCAGGTAAAATAGAAAGAAAGAAAGAAAGAAAGAAAGAAAAGGAGAAAGAAAGAGAGAAAGAAAAGAAAAGGAGAAAGAGAGAGAGAGAGAAAGAAAGAAAGAGAAAGAAAGAGAAAGAAAGAGAAAGAAAATGAGAAAGAGAGAAAGAAAGAGAGAAAGAAAAGGAGAAAGAGAGAGAAAGAAAAAGAGAAAGAAAAGGAAAAAGAGAGAGAGAGAAATAGATATAGAGAATGAAAGAAAGAGGGTGGAAGCTGGAAATCAATGAAAAAGGACATAGATGAGCAGATGAGAGAGAGAGAAGAAAGAAATGGAGAGAAAGAAAGAGAAAGAAAGAAAGAAAGAAAGAAAGAAAGAGTGGAAGCTGGACACCACTGAAAGAAAACATATAGCTGAGTAGGATGGATAGATAAATAGATAGATGGATAAATGGATAGATGGATGGATAGATGGATTTGGTCAGATAACTGTCTCATTGATAAACAGAATATTTAATGTGAGTTGCGGGAGGACTCGGGCGGAGAATTTGGCTGGGAACACCCGGGGGGAATGTCTGAACACTCACATCTCGGGAAGAGATTTTAATAAGAAACCAATTAGATTTCCCAAAAGCATTATTACATCAGGAGGGATCTGAGTGATATTACTCTGCCTGTAAATGTTATCAGTTCCTAAAAACAAATTACAAATGAAAATGGATTAAACTATTTGGTGTAATTAAATTGAACATGGCTACCGAGGACAGCGCTGAGGAAGTGGCTTCCATCTGCTAAAAATACAGAAACCTCTGCTGGTCTGTGATATGTGGGGGGGGGGGACATAACAGGATATAGGGGTGTATGTAAACTCTACTAATACATTACTCTTCTCTGCTCTTTCTTTTGTTTGATGTAATTTTATTACTGAAAGGGTTTTATCATATCTGTTCTTTTGTCCAGAAATCTTGTCTTGTGCTGTGTGCTATGAGTTAGCATTGCTCCCTGATACCGCTGTGGACTACAAAACACCTCCCCCTTATATGGGGAAGAGAGGGAGGTGTTATGCAGTCCTAACACACTCCCTGTCTTTGGGTGACTACATAGCTCCCAAATTACTGTGATGAGAAAGAGGGACACATAGCATAATTTATTTAGTCAATGGACACACCCCAGTTATGCAAACCATTAAGAATTTGTATGCCAGAAATTACACAGGTCTGCAACTAAAAAGCTGTTTAATTATTTTCATCTAATTTCCATGTATTTTGGTGTGTTGAAAACAAATAAAATATTGGAAAAAACTCCTAGACGTCATGATATGCCACAAAATGCAAAATTGTCTTCAAATTTATCAATTTTTTTAAATTTTTTTTTTTTTTATTATGGATTTTTAACCAAAATTAAAGTCCAAATTACTATTAATTAATTCACATAAGTACATTTAATATATAAAATGCCAAAAAAACCTTAAAGGGGTTGTCCGAGTTATGTAAAAAAAATATAGCACTGTAAATCTGAATGGTCAGCATAAGCTAAGCAAGTTTTAGGGAAAAAAATTATATTTCCTCATTTCCCTAGTTCTATTCTGGCCCTTTGTTGTTATTTGCAGGTAAACAATCTCTTTCCTACTCCCCCCCTGCAAAGGGGGTGAATACAAGTGCTGCTCTGAGTGACATGCCTGACTACTGGGATACTCAGCAGCATGCTGTATGTGTAAGCCTCAGACCTGAGTCTGTGCTTCTAATGGAAGAAGAGGTTAATCTTGGTGGTTTTTACGCTTCCATACCTGTAGGTCATTCCATACACTTGATGGAAACCTACGAGAACTTGGAATTGGTTCTTCGTAAACTTATATATGAAGACCATGGTTGGCCAGTGTGTGGGGACTTGCTCGGGCAACAAGCTGGGTATACCAAATACCCTTGTTTTCTATGTCTATGGGACAGTCGAGACCGACAAAATCACTGGACCAAGAAGAGTTGGCAGCCGAGGGTGCTAACAGTCGGTGAAAAAAATGTCCTCCGAGAAACTTTGGTACCTTCCCATAAAGTTCTTCTACCACCTCTCCACCTAAAATTGGGACTGATGAAGCAATTCGTAAAATCACTTCCAAGAGATGGAGAATGCTTCAAATACTTGGTCACCAAGTTTCCAGGCCTGTTGGAGGCAAAATTGAAGGAAGGTGTGTTCGTCGGACCAGAAATTAGAGGGCTTATAGTTGATCAAGAGTTTGTCAATACCATGACGGATCCTCACAAAGAAGGGTGGATTGCATTTAAAAAAGTCGTACAGAAATTTGTAGGCAATAACAAAGATCCTCACTACAAAAAGGTTCGTCGGACCAATGCTGAAAGCATTTCAAGCTTAAGGTTGCCTGATGAGTTTGAAAGTGCATTCCCTCCAGTCCCACCTTGACTACTTTCCTGAAAATTTGGGAGCTGTGAGTGAGGAACATGGTGAACGATTCCACCAAGACATTAAAGAGATGGAAAGGAGATACCAGGGAAAATGGAGCATTACAATGATGGCAGACTACTGTTGGATGCTTCAGAGAGACATTCCAGATGCTACTCACAAGCGTAAATGCACCAAGAGGAGCCTCATAGGGAAGAAGAATCGAGTTTAGTGTGTGTAGGTGAGCTCCATTTCAGTTCAAAAAAGGATTTTCATGAAAGAATTGTAATAAAACTTACATTTTATAAGTCTATTTCCATTTATTTTGAGGTATTGCCTTATTTAACATAGTTACCTAAATTGTCAGGAAACGTGATGTCCTATGACAAAATGGAGGTCATTTTCGGATTCAGTGCACCAAAAAACATAAAGATTACGTGGAATAACCAAAACAGCTCTTGAAAAAAATTTGTTTGCAGACCCGTATTGGCTGTTATATTCTGACGTTACTTTTCCTTTATGCTGGCTTTTAAAATAGCAAACAGGATAATTAGGTGCTAGAATTACACATTTGGTAGGTAAATTGGTTTGTTGGGACATTTTCGTAGATATCTGTAAGTAGCACCCTCTAGAGTGCTACTAGGGTAGTGTAGGTAAATTTATTGTGTATGACTCCTGGAAACTGTTTGAGTCTTTGATTAAGGTCAGGTTACTGCAGGTCAAGCTGGATGGCTTAACAGGTTGGTACTCTCTGTCACCTCCCCCTGGCTCTGGAGGACCATTGGAACCTTCCAGAAGCCAGTATGCGGAAGAGGTGGAGATATAATCTGCATGTTTATGGGACTCTAATCATTCTCAGGTTTGGAGGCCCTGGTAGAGTGGTGGGACCAGCCCATAAACATGGGCGAGTCAGGCTGGCAGTCGTCTCCTCCTGACTCTGGAGGAACATAGAACCTTCCAGAAGTCGTTAAGCAGGAAGGGGTGGAGGCATAATCTGCCTATTCATGAGGGGTCCTGCCAATCCCTGGTAGAAGGGTGGACTGGCCTATAAATATGGGAAAGTCAGGCTGACAGAGGAGTCGGGTGGAAGATGGAGTGGGGAGGAGACTGTTGGTGTCTAGGAGGGGTCCCGAAGGTCTTTTACCAGGTAACAATGATTACGTTTAATTGATCACTCCCTCTAGCATTCTCTAGCCCCTCGCAGACCAGTGCTGTATCTGTGCATTGCTGGACTTCAAGTGGTTATACCGGAGTGATGCATGTAGCTGCAGGCATCACCCTGGTGCCATATTTTTAGAGCCGGCAGTCAACTCTCTTCTACAAGCAATCCAAGTGGCTAACTAGCCACTCGATTGCTTGTACAAGCAGAGGGCGGGAAATGTCCCCTCCTTTCCTCCCGCTGTCTTCCACGGCTCTCTTGGGATCTCTCATCCCACTGGCAGACCCAAGCTACCAGCTGCCACATCTGCCGGCTGGCCAGACAGCTGAACAAAGACATTGTAGCACTACCATTTTAGGAGTCGCTAGAGATTTGGGCCCCCCTATAGTCCTGCCCAGCCAGCCAACACGTAGTTTCCCAATAACTTGCATCCAGGAGATAGTAACCAGTCATTGAGCTTTGTTTTGATGTTTTATTAGGGGGATTTGAACTGAGATAGGGTTAGGGGTGTACAGGATGCCCAATGGAACTGTGAAACCGATGACAACTTCCTGGAACTATATACAAGTTTTTTTTTTCTTTTAGCAAAATCTTCTTCTTGGAGAGCTAGCCAGTGTCTCCAGTTGTATCACCCCAGACTCTAGATGCTTCTAATCCAGCCAATATGGGTGAATCTGTGAGCAGGGGATCCAGTGCCTGCCACTATAAAGTAAGACAGTCCTGGATAGTTGCTAAACATTTCCACCAGAGTGCTCCTTCCCCTATCTGGCCCAGGGGGTGCAGGTTTATTTACTTAGTCCTCTTGTGTTGCTGCTGGGTTAGTGGCTGCTACCAGGCATTCTAGCTGGGCCGCTCCTTCCCTGCCACACAGGTGGTTCTCTCTCAGGGGGTCGGTAAAGTCCCAAGCTTTCCTCCTTCTAAGATCCTCCCAGGCTCCTGCTCTCCAGCCTCACATCCTCATCTTCCACCAGAACTCTCCTGCTGCTGAGTAGGCTCAGTTACTCTTAAAGGCTGCCTTGGCCCCTTGCCAAGCCTCCTGTTGGGGATTGGCCAGGATCCTGTAAGAGTACAGACCAGCCTTTCCTCACCTTCACACACTGCTTCCAGATCTTTCTCCAAAGTTCTAGAGCAGGGGGAGCTGGTCTAAAGAGCTTCTCAGCTCTGACCTAAATTTGACCCACCTGGCTTTTACACTCAGACTGCTGCTCAGCCCTCCTCACTAACAATGAGATCTAGAGCTCCCCCAAGCAGTCTAGCAGGGTGCTACAACGTATCATCTTTGATTGGCTCTCCCTTGTAGTTAACCAGAACGATGACTTAACATCACTTCCAGTTTACTCAGAAATTATCGGCACCATATTTAAAAAACTGAAGGCTATCAAAATCAGGTATCGCCACGAATGTTAGATCAAGGGCAGTAATTCTAGCACCAGACCTCCTCTGCAAATCTAAAGTGGTAACCTGTAAAGGCTTTTAAAGTGTCACCTATGAATAGTAAAATGTATGTTGTTTGTTGCATAGGCGTGTGCAATTATAAAGTGCAACATGTTTGGTACCTATTTATTCAGCGTAGCATCATCTTTTATATTTTACAAAAAAATTTCTGACAGTGCTCCGCTTAAATGAGTACACCCCAATAGATTTGTCAGAAAATTTTTCCTTTCCTTTCAGAATCAACATTTTCTATGGGACACTATACAACAAAATTAAAACCTAAATAAAGTGCTGAGCTATGTGATACCACAACCATATTATTATACAGTGGGGCAAAAAAGTATTTAGTCAGCCACCAATTGTGCAAGTTCTCCCACTTACAAAGTGGAGTTAAGGGCTAGGGTTAAATGTTAAGGTTAAATGTTAAGGTAAAGGTTAAGGGCTAGGGTTAGGGTTAAATGTCGGGGTAAGGGTTAGGAGCTAGGGCTTGGGTTAAATGTTAGGGTTAGGGGCTAGGGTTAAATGTTAGGGTTAGGGGCTAGGGTTAAATGTTATATTTAAGGGCTAGGGTTAAGAATGGGGTTAAGGGTTAGGGTTAAATGTTAGGTTTAGGGGCTAGGGTTAAATGTTAGGGTTAAGGGCTAGGGTTAGGGTTGGGGTTAAGGGCTAGGGTTAGGGTTAAATGTTAGGGTTAGGGTTGGAGTTAAGGGCTAGGGTTAGGGTTAAATGTTAGGTTTAGGGGATAGGGTTAAATGTTAGGGTAAGGGTTAGGGTTGGGGTTAAGGGCTAGGGTTAGGGTTAAATGTTAGGGTTAGGGTTGGAGTTAAGGGCTAGAGTTAGGGTTAAATGTTAGGTTTAGGGGATAGGGTTAAATGTTAGGGTAAGGGTTAGGAGCTAGGGCTTGGGTTAAATGTTAGGGTTAGGAGCTAGGGTTAGGGTTAAGGGCTAGGGATAGATGTTAGGGTTAGAGTAAAGAGTAGCCGCAGGAGTACAGGAACCTTTATGTGTCAAAAGTTGCATTTTAGGGTTAGGGTTAAGGGCTAGGGTAAGGGCTAGGGTCAAATGTTAGGCTTAGGGTTGAGGGTTAGGGTTAAATGTTAGGGTAAGGGTTAGGGCTATGGTAAATGTTAGGGTTAGGGGCTAGGGTTACATTTTAGTATTAGGGTTAAGGGTTAAATGTTAGGGTTAGTGTTAAGGGCTAGGGTTAAATGTTAGGATAAGGGTTAGGGATAAATGTTAGGGTTAAGAGCAGCCATTAACCCTAACATTTAACCCTAGCTCTTAACCCTAACATGAAACTTTGGACACATAAAGGCTGCTGCACTACTGTGATGCAACATTGATGAAACCTTAATGCTACTTGAGTGCTAGAGAGTGCAAATTCACATCAAAGGCCTGGTCCACACTGAATGCAACTTTGAAATCATGCTACTTCATTTGAACTAGCGCAATTTCAAAGCCACAGGTCACTGCAATTTCAAGTGTGACTTGACTGACAGATGTTTATGCAAATCGCAACTGAAATCGACGAAAATAGTGCAGGAACGATTTTGAAAATTGGAGCTGCTCTGACAAAGTCGGAGTCGCACAGGTTTGAATGGTTCCATTACCGGCAATAGGGTTCTTGCGATTTTGGATTTGTCAACTCGCATGACACTCGCACCAGTGTGGAGCAGGGCTCAGTGGTGGATGTGTATGCAGTATTTTTGTAGAATAAGGCTGTTTAGTGTCGTTTGTAAATGAAAGTCTTGTTATTAGGGGGAGACGGATGACAGTTTGGATGGATGACAGATGTATTACAAAAGCAGAAATCCATGTCTGTTTCTAAACAAGTGATTATTCCCAGGCTGGGCTGTGGTTTCATATCTCGGCTAATGAAGCCAGTTAATTGGATCAGTCTTCCCATTAAAAGTCGTTAGCAGGTATGTTCTCTATGGCTTAAAGTGAAATTTCACCATTTTCAACCCAGAAAACATCCTAGATCCTTCCAATGTCATATATATATAATTATTGTTATTATTATACAGTATTTATAAAGCGCCAATAGTTGGCTCAGCGCTGTACATTACAAAGGGGGACAGAACATGTGACAGAACAATACCAATACAATGCAAAACATGAGGGGATCGAGGGCCCTGCTCCTTGGAGCTTACAATCTAGGAGGGAGGGGATGGTGGCACAGGAGGAGATAGCTGTGGGGGATGGAGAGGTAGGAAGAGTGGAGGAGATCGGCAGGTTAGCAGGGGGGTGGGGTAGGCTTCCCTGAAGAGATGGGTTTTCAGGGTGCGCCTAAAGGAGAGGAGAGTAGGTGATAATTTGATGGGTTGGGGCAGGGAGTTCCAGAGGAAGGGTGACACCCTGGAGAAGTCCTGGAGGCGGGCATGGGAGGAGGAGACCAGGGAACTAGAGAGAAGGAGGTCTTGTGAGGAGCAGAGTGTGCGTGTTGGGCGGTACTTGGATATTAGGTCAGTGATGTAGTTCGGGGCAGTATGGTGGACGGCTTTGTACGTCAGTGTTAGGATTTTGAATTTGATCCGTTGCGCAATCGGAAGCCATTGGAGGGATTGGCAGAGGGGGGTGGCGGAGATGGAGCGGTTGGAAAGGTGAATGAGTCTGGCTGCCGTATTCAGGTTGGACTGAAGCGGGGATAGCCAGCAGCGAGGCAGGCCAGTGAGGAGGGAGTTGCAGTAGTCGAGTCGTGATATGATGAGGGAGTGGATGAGCTATATAAATATTGTATTTTAATATTATAGATTTTTTAAAGGGTGTCTCCGTTGCCCCTCCATCCAGAGTGGAAACACCCTAGGACAGAAAGTGTTTTACTGGCAGGATCACCAGGTGAAAATAAAGGAAAATATAAACTAAAAAAGAAACTGAATACAACCCCCACCTTTTAGCATTGGTAAGCTGCAATATATTATATTTTTATTTTTTTTTTACAAAACTGCTGTTTTTTTTTTTTCAAATCATTTATTTTTTTTCCCCTTTTCATCATAAAAAACAATTACCAACAAACCAAACATTCAATGCTCGCCACGCAGGGCTTTACAAAAAACCCAAAAAACGAAACAAAGCAAAACAAAACAAGAATAAAGGATACCCCACCCAGCTATCATAACAGCTTCAAAGTATAATAACATATTGATGGAAAGCTGCAATCCATAAAGAAGACTTCATCTATAATCAGGGGCGGACTGACAACTCATGGGGCCCCCGGGCAATAGGGGATCATGGGGCCCCTGTGTCCTTGCCCAAACTCAAAAAAGCCTATGAAAAAGGTACCAGGGGCATCTCATTGGGCCCCCTACTGACCCCGGGCCCTCGGGCAGTGCCAGAGTTTCTAAATGGTCAGTCCGCCCCTGTCTATAACTAATCATCGAGACATAATGTCTGTGGGAGCAGAAATATTGTATTTCTCCAAGCATAAAAAACTGCTTTAGGCTCGGTTCACACCTATGCAGTTTGTGTTCCATGCATTTCTGCAGTGCTTTTTGCAGTGCATTGTTTTTTTACACATGCAATTTTTTGCCACGTTTTGCACATAAAAAATGCATTAAAAATCGCACTACATGCTTTTCTGCAGCATCTCTGTTGAGGTCTATAGAACCAAAAACCACATTTTGTGTTTAAAAAAAGTCCCTGACCCTTTGCAAAAAACGCACTGGGTGAAAACATGGAGATGTGAGCCTGTCCCATAGGAACTCGTGTTAAATGGACTGCTGTGCCTTTCTGCAAAACGCAGCGGAAAACGCATAGGTGTGAACCTAGACTTACAGTGGTTGTAAACCTCTGAAATGAAAAAGGACAAGGCATATCCCTCTATAGTGTGCATTTGCCTTAATCCAAAGCCGCTAGTGTTATTTCTGTCTGCTCTCTATTCCCACTTCTATCACATAAGTCACTTCTGACAGCTTCTTCTGACACCACAGAATCTCAGGAGATGGCACCACCCACCTCCAGCAAACTGAAAGTGATTGTCAGCCTCAGCTGTGCATGTTTCCTTATGAGACTGCGTACAGGAGGGTGTGTCTTTTTCTTCCACTCAGGTCTCAGATTACACTCAGCTCTTCTCTCTATGTTGTGCAGTGTGTGACATCAGATCCCCGCCCACTGCCTTCTGGAAGCTCAGAGAAAGTCTTTGATTTGTGTGCTTTAGAAGGCTGTAGAGGAGAGAGAGCTGCAGATAAACACATACAACCTATGTGGGGGGATTTGTTTCATCTCCATAAATCACCTGAGACTAGTCGCGTCACTGAGTATTGTGGAGAACGTGGTGCCCGACCCCTGCACCTCTGACCAACTTGCGACAAAGGACCGGCCAAATCTCACACCTTGTGGTCACTTACGTAACAATGCCACTCTCAGCTGCACCCTGCACCTAGATTTTCCAGCTTGCTGGATCACAGTCTAGAGGCCAGCAGCCTGAGAGCGATTGGCACTGGATTAAGTTAATTAAGCAATTAACCCTTTAAATGCCACCACCGCACTTTTACTGAGAAGGAGTAAACTCACAATCTTCGCAATAACAACTATTGTAGAATAAACGTCTGCAACACGAAGTGTCACCACAGACAGGTTTACTACAATAGCACTTCTATTCTTTTAGTTTGCATTTGCGAATTTAGAGACAATTTCAACATTTTCAAAAATAGGGTTTAAAATGTTAATAAACTACTGACCCTGCATTCCCTATATCTGGTCTCCCCAGACCCTGCATTCCCTATGTCTGGTCTCCCCGGACCCTGCATTCACTATATCCGCTCTCCCCGAACCCTGCATTCACTATATCTGGTCTCCCCAGACCCTGCATTCCCTATATCTGGTCTCCCCAGACCCTGCATTCCCTATATCTGGTCTCCCCGGACCCTGCATTCCCTATATCTTGTCTCCCTGGACCCTGCATTCCCTATATCTGGTCTCCCCGGACCCTGCATTCCCTATATCTGGTCTCCCCGGACCCTGCATTCCCTATATCTGGTCTCCCCGGACCCTGCATTCACTATATCCGCTCTCCCCGGATCCTGCGTTCACTATATCTGATCTCCCCAAACTCTGCATTCACTATATCTGGTCTCCCCAGACCCTGCATTCCCTATACCTGGTCTCCCCGGACCCTGCATTCACTATATCTGATCTCCCCGAACCCTGCATTCACTATATCTGGTCTCCCCAGACCCTGCATTCCCTATATCTGGTCTCCCCAGACCCTGTATTCACTATATCTGGCCTCCCCGGACCCTGCATTCACTATATCTGGCCTCCCCGGACCCTGCATTCACTATATCCGCTCTCCCTGAACCCTGCATTCACTATATCTGCTCTCCCTGGACCCTGCATTCACTATATCTGGTCTCCCCAGACCTTGCATTCACTATATCCGCTCTCCCCGAACCCTGCATTCACTATATCTGCTCTCCCTGGACCCTGCATTCACTATATCCGCTCTCCCCGGACCCTGCATTCACTATATCCGCTCTCCCCGGAGTCTGCATTCACTATATCCGGTCTCCCTAGACCCTGCATTCCCTATATCTGGTCTCCCAGACCCTGCATTCACTATATCCGGCTCCCCCGGACCCCGCATTCACTATATCTGGTCTCCCCGGACCCTGCATTCAATATATCTGGTCTCCCCGGACCCTGCATTCCCTATATCTGGTCTCCCCAGACCCTGTATTCACTATATCTGGTCTCCCCAGATCCTGTATTCACTATATCTGGTCTCCATGGACCCGGCATTCACTATATCCGCTCTCCCCGAACCTTGCATTCACTATATCCAGTCTCCCTGGACCCTGCATTCACTATATCCGCTCTCCCCGGACCTTGCATTCACTATATCTGCTCTCCCCGGACCCTGCATTCACTATATCCGCTCTCCCCGGATCCTGTATTCACTATATCTGGTCTCCCTGGACCCGGCATCACTATATCCGCTCTACCCGAACCTTGCATTCACTATATCCGCTCTCCCTGAACCCTGCATTCACTATATCCGGTCTCCCCGGACCCTGCATTCACTATATCTGATCTCCCCGGACCCTGCATTCACTATATTCGCTCTCCCCGGACCCTGAATTCACTATATCCGGTCTCCCTGGACCCTGCATTCACTATATCTGGTCTCCTTGGACCCTCCATTCACTATATCCGGTCTCCCTGGACCCTGCATTCACTATATCCGGTCTCCTTGGACCCTGCATTCACTATATCTGGTCTCCTTGGACCCTGCATTCACTATATCTGGTCTCCCCGGACCCTGCATTCACTATATCTGGTCTCCTTGGACCCTGCATTCACTATATCCGGTCTCCCCGGACCCTGCATTCACTATATCTGGTCTCCCACAGTACACACAACATGGAAATGCAATTATTTTAGTAATAAATACTCATCAGCAGTTAGTGTCACATACCTGGTAGGGGAGCCTGACGTGGAGATGAGGGCGTCCTCTTGCAGCTCCTGCTCGGTGCTCCTGAGTGAGTAGACAGGGAACAGGAGAGCCAGGAGGAGCACGAGAGCCGGGTATGTCTGCGCTGTCAGCCGACAGGTGGGTAGTTAGGATGACCAGTGTATATCGGATGCCGCGTTCATTCTCAGGTTGCACCCATGCCAATGGCTGCGGATGGAAAGGATGAAAGGAGACGATTTGCATGACTCCTCCCACTGTTCTAATAGTTAGGATTACATTTTAACAATCTGTTTATATACCGTATGGTCAGCCTGGGGCCCCATGCACACCGGGCTTAAACAATCCCGCTTTTACCGGCATTTGGCGTTTTATTTCTCCAGCCTGCAAACGCACCTCTATGTTGGTTTATATGGCCATGCACACTCAGGCTTTTCCAGATGTATTAGAAGAGGAGGCCGTTCCAGGCTGAAAAAAAAAAATATCATCAAAAGCTGTTCAGGCGGGGAGCTAAGGAGAAAGAAAAACATTCAGCCACCTAAACGCGTCGAAAAGCTAGGAGCGTCTGAGCGTTAATCCATTCCAATGGCCAGAATACATGAATATCTGGCTAATGGAATCCATTAATGCTCAAATGCGTGATACATCTTAATGCGCCTAAACACGAGTAATACACAGAGAACACCGCCTTTGTTAAAGCAGCTTTCCTCTGCTAGGAGAAAAGGCGATTAGAGGGGCAAAACTAACGCCCAATGTGCATGAGGCCTAACAACAGGGGTCTCCAAACTTTAGAAACAAAGCGCATTGTCCTTTAGATTTTTGGAGGGGATGTTTTAGAGGCCAGACTAATGCAAGTGGAGTAGATGGTGCCCCATAATTGGTGTCAGTGGGAGAAATAATGCCCCATCATTGGTGTCACTGGGAGGAATAGTGCCCCAGTTTGATGTCAATGCGACAATTAGTGCCCCATCATTGGTGTCAATGAGAGAATTAGTGCCCCAGTTTGATGTCAATGAGAGAATTAGTGCCCCAGTTTGATGTCAATGCGAGAATTAGTGCCCCAGTTTGATGTCAATGCGAGAATTAGTGCCCCATCATTGGTGTCACTGGGAGGAAAAGTGCCCCATCATTGGTGTCAGTAGGAGGAATAATGGCCCATAATTAGCGTCCCTGGGATGAATAGTCTCCCATCATTGGCATCACCGGGAGAAAAAGTGCCCCATCATTGGTATCACTGGGAGGATTAGTGCCCCATCATCGGTGTCACTGGGAGAAATTATGCCCCAATGTTGGTGTCAGTGAAATGAATAGTTCCTGACCATTGAATAGTGGGAGTGGGAGAAATTATACCCCACAGTTGGTGTCAGCTGAAGGAATAGTGTCTCATATCAGTGGGATGAATAGTGCCCCGTCATTGGTGTCATTGGGAGGAAAAGTGCTCCATCATTGGTGCTAGCGGGAAGAATAGTGGCCCCATTATTGGTATCAGTGGGAGGAATAATGGCCCATAATTGGTGTCCCTGTGATGAATAGTCTCCCATCATTGGTGTCACTGGAAGGAATAGTCTCTCAGCATTGGTATCACTGGGAGGATTAGTGCCCCATTATTATTATTATTATTATACAGTATTTATAAAGCGCCAATAGTTCGCTCAGCGCTGTACATTACAGAGGGGGACAGAACATGTGACAGAACAATACCAATACAATGCAAAACATGAGGGGATCGAGGGCCCTGCTCCTTGGAGCTTACAATCTAGGAGGGAGGGGATGGTGGCACAGGAGGAGATAGCTGTGGGGGATGGAGTGGTAGGAAGAGTGGAGGAGGTCGGCAAGTTAGCAGGGGGGGGGGTAGGCTTCCCTGAAGAGGTGGGTTTTCAGGGTGCGCCTAAAGGAGAGGAGAGTAGGTGATAATCTGATGGGTTGGGGCAGGGAGTTCCAGAGGATGGGTGACACCCTGGAGAAGTCCTGGAGGTGGGCATGGGAGGAGGAGACCAGGGAACTAGAGAGAAGGAGGTCTTGTGAGGAGCGGAGTGTGTGTGCTGGGTGGTACTTGGATATTAGGTCAGTGATGTAGTTCGGGGCAGTATGGTGGACGGCTTTGTACATCAGTGTTAGGATTTTGAATTTGATCCGTTGCGCAATCGGAAGCCAGTGGAGGGGTTGGCAGAGGGGGGTGGAGGACACTGAGTGGAGGCCAGTGGAGGGATTGGCAGAGGGGGGTGGCGGAGACGGAGCGGTTGGAAAGGTGAATGAGTCTGGCAGCCGTATTCAGGATGGACTGAAGCGGGGATAGCCAGCGGCGAGGCAGGCCAGTGAGGAGGGAGTTGCAGTAGTCGAGTCGTGATATGATGAGGGAGTGGATGAGCTGTTTAGTGGTTTCTGGGGTTAGGAACGTGCGGATTTTGGTGATGTTGCGGAGGCGGAGTCTGCACGAGTTTGTTAAAGATTGGACTTGGGGCTGGAAGGATAGGTTGGAGTCCAGAATGACACCAAGTACTCTGGCCTGCGGGGCGGGTTTGATGGTGGCGTTGCTGGATGTGATGGAGAAGTCAGTAGGGGGTGGTGTCCGGGCTGGGGGGGAAGACAAGAAACTCGGTCTTGAAGAGGTTCAGTTTAAGGAAGTGGAGTGACATCCAGTCTGATATGTCGCTCAGTGTGATTCGGGCGGAGACTGAGAGGGTGAGGTGGGGGGTTGAGAGATAGATTTGTGTGTCGTCGGCATAGAGGTGGTAGTTGAAGCCGTGAGAGTGTATGAGTTGGCCAAGGGAGGAGGTGTAGATGGAGAAGAGAAGGGGCCCGAGGACAGAGCCTTGAGGGACCCCAACAGAGAGGGGGAGTGAGGGGGAGGTGGTAGCATTAGGTAACGCTGAAAGAGCATTGTGACAGGTAGGTCATCGGTGTCACTGAGAGCTCCATTGTTGGTGTCAGTGGAAGCAATAGTTCCCGAGCATTGAATAGTGGAAATGGGAGAAATTATGCCCCACAGCTGAAGGAATAGTGCCTCATATCAGTGGGAGGAATAGTGCCCCAAGGGTCGGATAAAGGCAAGAGCCACATCAAGCCTGCAGGCCACAGTTTGGAGACCATTGCCTTAAGGTGACACCTAAGAAACAAAGAGACAGATGGCTCAGATAGAGATTGCCAACCTAAAATTAGCCCACTGACTCCATAACAATACAATTCACCATGAACCAAAAATGAGATTCATTCATTCATTTTTAATATTCAAAGCAAACTCCCCCATCCATCCATCCATGTCTCCATGCTTTATTTTGCAGAGAAATCACTTTGAAAAACATCCTTCTAGCATTTCTAACTGTGGCCATCTTAAGTACGGGCAGATAATTCAGTATTTACTTCCTGAAATCTGTCTGCCCTTAGCTCAGCCATGCAGGCAGGAGGGTGTGCTTAGTTGAGAAAGCCCCTCCTCCCATGAATACTCCTCGAATGTATGACATCACTTTGGCCTAGGCCAGAAATGAGGAAAAAAAAGAGAAGAAAAAAAAAAAGTTAAAACAAGTAACTATAATATACCTTCTATCTAATTACTAAGGCTAGCAGCATAAGTCACCGGTCACAATCACACGATTTATGTGCAATTTCAGGTGCGATTGATGAAGACTTTATTGCTGCTTGTGAAGATTTTCAATGATTTCTTGCAATTTGTAGTGCGATTTCCATTATAGTCTATGTATTGTATATGAAGGAACAAGAAGAGGGCGCACGGGCCTAGTGCATTACCTTTAAAAAACAAGACATATTGATAAAAAGTAAAATATTCACAAAGGGAATAAAATCAAATGAAGGGCGTGTCACAAGAAATGCAGCGTGGTCCGATCACCCTGAATGATGTCTGGTGGGGGACTGAAGACCTCTAGGTGGCTGTTGGTTGACGCATTTCGAGGCTGTGCCTCTTCCTCAGAGCCAATGTCTACACAGCCTGTGTCCTCTCTTAACCACTTCAAGTCTCGGACACTTTCCCCCCTTCCAGTCCAGACACTTTCCCCCCCTTCCAGTCCGGACACTTTCACCTCCTTCCAGTCCGGACACTTTCACCTCCTTCCAGTCCGGACACTTTCACCTCCTTCCAGTCCGGACACTTTCCCCCCCTTCCAGTCCGGACACTTTCCCCCCCTTCCAGTCCGGACACTTTCACCTCCTTCCAGTCCGGACACTTTCCCCCCTTCCAGTCCGGACACTTTCCCCCCCTTCCAGTCCGGACACTTTCCCCCCCTTCCAGTCCGGACACTTTCACCTCCTTCCAGTCCGGACACTTTCCCCCCCTTCCAGTCCGGACACTTTCCCCCCCTTCCAGTCCGGACACTTTCCCCCCCTTCCAGTCCGGACACTTTCCCCCCCTTCCAGTCCGGACACTTTCCCCCCCTTCCAGTCCGGACACTTTCCCCCCCTTCCAGTCCGGACACTTTCACCTCCTTCCAGTCCGGACACTTTCCCCCCCTTCCAGTCCGGACACTTTCCCCCCCTTCCAGTCCGGACACTTTCCCCCCCTTCCAGTCCGGACACTTTCACCTCCTTCCAGTCCGGACACTTTCCCCCCTTCCTGTCCAGGCCAATTTTCAGCTTTCAGCGCTATCGCACTTTAAATGACAATTGCGCGGTCATGCAACACTGTACCCATATGAATTTTTTTAGCATTTTTTTGAGACAGATAAAACTTTATTTTGGTGGTATTTATTCACCGCTGGGATTTTTATTTTTTTGCTATATAAATGAAAAAGTCCAAAAATTTTGAAAAAGTGTTTTTCTTATAAAATCTTGCAAATAAATAATCTTTCTTCATAAATCTTGGCCAAAATGTATTCAGCTATCTTTTTAGTAAAAAAAACCAACCCAAATTAGTTTATAACTAAAAAATTATAAAATTTGAAACATGAAATCATAAATTATAATATAATAAATAATCATAAAAAATAATAACATAATAATACATTTAGTTCAATAATGTCATCAAACCAAAAACACTGAAATGTGAAATATAGCGCCAAGTTCGCACATCGCTGAGCAAAGTCGCAGAATCCTTTTCAGTGTCTGATGAGGAATTTCCCCCACCAATCATTATCACTCAATTCTGCAAGTGGTTCTGATTTACTATCGCTGTTCTCTAGCCGGTCTAAAACCGCTTTTGACCTAAAGGGACGCTTTTTGGATGCCATGGACGTTTCTCAGTTTCCAGGCAGAAAGAACAGTAAAAATGCAGGCAGGGCGCCGGACAAAGCACTCGGGACAAAATGTATGTGAAATGGTTTGATACAGGAATGTTATACTATGTGATTTTAGTGTATTTAGTGAATGCCACATTTTTACATTTTTGAATTTCCCGCCAGTTCTGTCCCCCGTACGTCCCGACGTCGCAGGGAACAGAACCCAGAAGACAGATGCCGGCATCGGCCGGAGGACATTGCAGGGGGGACATCGCGGGAGCACAGGACAATGTAAGTGAAGAAGAGATCCCGGAGGAACCCTGCAGTGTATTCCCGAGTGTAGCTCGGGGTCACCGCTTGTGGTGCTGAAACTTTACCCCGAGCTACACTCGGGAACAGGGACGGACTGACAACTCATGGGGCCCCTGGGCAATAGGGGATCATGGGGCCCCTGTGTCCTTGCCCACACTCAAAAAAGTCTATATAAAAGGTACCAGGGGCATTTCATGTGGCCCCCTACTGACCGCAGGCCCTCGGGCAGTGCCCAAGTGCTCTAATGGTCAGTCCGCCCCTGCTCGGGAATACCGCCAGGGGGGTTAAGAATAGTCCACGCTGATTGGGAGAGGGAAGTACTGCTTTGAGTTATTAGCATTGGTTGATCTCTGGGGAAAATTGCGCACCGCACCTGTTGTTAAGTGTCTGAAGTTCTTTTTTTTTTTTTTTTTTGTGTTTCTAGAAGAACGTGTTAAAGACTCGATGACACTAATGACTCATTTAAAGATTCCCGTACATTTCACACTCAGCCGCCGCGATCTGTTTAACCAACATCTTGTTACTCTGTCATATCTTTGCACCTCTTTAGGCGAAATTATCGCAGACTTAATAGCTTTTACAAAAAAAAAAAAAGGAGAGAAAAAAATTGCTAAAAATCTATTAACACCATTTAAACTTCCCGTTACAAAAACAGAGCATGAAGTGTATTTCCATCGCTAATTACCATTTATCATAGAAAACTCCGAGTGAATGGAGTGAGGAGCAAATCATCCATTTGGGTGAATCCCTGGCTCGGGTTTCGACACTTTACAGGTTCCGTCCTCGGGGCAAACGAAGCCGAGGAGTTCTTCTTTCCTCCGTTGGCTCTTAATGAAACAATTAACCTAAACTGGCATTACCGTGTAAATCCTCTCCGCGGTTCGCAATAAATTGAACATAAAAATGATTGCACTCGCTGGACCCAACGTGGGATTTTATTTATTTATTTCAGGAACTTCCAGTGAAAGAAAGAAGTATTTGATCCCCTGCTGATTTTATAATCTCAGCTTATCTTTTATACAGGTAAGTAAATGAGATTAGCAGCACTCCATTTAAGAGACTGCTTCTAATCTCAGCTTGTTACCTCTGAGGAAGGGGGGTTCATCTCCCGAAACGCGTCAGCTTATCCCTATTAAGGGCACAGCATTGTATTGACTGTCATTGCGGACCACAAATTCCTAATTTCCATTGGTTTGTGAGTATACATCTATTTGTCTATTCAATAAATACGTGGTGTACCACGGTAATGCACGATGAGAGTGCGTCCTTGTCTGCTTT
Source organism: Staurois parvus (assembly GCF_062004578.1). Taxonomy (NCBI): domain Eukaryota; kingdom Metazoa; phylum Chordata; class Amphibia; order Anura; family Ranidae; genus Staurois; species Staurois parvus. Next base: position 1,270,463 of record NW_028318353.1, read on the forward strand.
TGGTCCTCAGCTTGTTACCTGTATGAAAGACACCTGGTAGCCAGAAATCCTGCTGAATGATAGGGGATCAAATCCTTATTTCCCTCATGAACATGCAGATCAGTCATCATTTGTTGTTGTATTTCTGCTGAATTTGTTGTTGCTATTCTGTCTCTCAGTGTTACAATACACCGAACATTCGATTTTTAGTCCGATCATTTCTTTGTGAGTGGGCAAACATTCAAAATCAGCAGGGGATCAAATACTTATTTCCTTCACTGTATATATCGTCGTCAATTTACACAGCGCTTTACATATATATTGTACATTCACATCAGTCCCTGACCCTCAAGGGGCGTACAATCTAAGGTCCCTAACTCACATTCATACATACACATACTAGGGACAATTTAGACAGGAGCCAATTAACCTCCCAGCATGTCTTTGGAGTGTGGGAGGAAACCGGAGTACCCGGAGGAAACCCACACAGGCACAGGGAGGACATGCAAACTCCAAGCAGGTGATCAGTGGTGTATTTAGGTTTTGTGCTGCCCTAGGCATCACAAAAATCGGGCCCCCCCATCCCCAGCGGAGAGAGCCTGACGTTGACCAACAACACCCCTGTCCCCAACCCAAGAGAACTTTCCACTAACACACATGAAAGACACTCACCTTCACCTCTGGGAATGAGAGTCAGGCTCTGCATACACCATCAAGGAGCTCGCAGCCTCTCTCAGTACCCATCTGGTCCCCATGATGCAAGTGTCCCTTCTTCCAGGGGGCGGTGCTGCCCCCCTGAAAAATGCCGCCCTAGGCAGAAGTCTTGTTTGCCTTGTGGAAAATACACCCCTGCAGGTGGTGCCATGGTTAGGATTCAAACCAACGACCCTAGTACTGCCAGGCGGAAGTGCTAACCATTTAACCACTGTGCTGCCCTGCTATGTGATTTTCCTTCATTGTTGTGTTGTAACTAGAGGTCGTTGGGACAGGGTACATTTTTTATTCCCTATTTTGTGTGGCCCCTGTGATTGGCTCTCACAGTGGTCACATGGTTGGGAGCCTGTTCCACCAGCCCCCGATCATGACTAGAGACTGTCTATGGAAGCTTAGCCACTATAGCCGAAAACTATGAAAATAGTACTGCTAGAATGCCCCCCCCACCCAGGGGCGGACTGACAACTCATGGGGCCCCCGGGCAATAGGGGATCATGGGGCCCCTGTGTCCATGCCCAAACTCAAAAAAGCCTACGAAAAAGGTAGCAGGGGCATCAAATGGGGCCCCCTACTGACCCCGAGCCCTCGGGCAGTGCCCGAGTTTCCAAATGGTCAGTCCGCCCCTGCCCCCACCCCAAACCTGTATCAGTTGAATCAGCATGTGAATACACTGGTGCAAGACATACATGATTGGATTGTCAGGCTCTAGCAGACTTCAACAAGATGGCGTCCATCTGCATGCAGACTCCAGCTGTCTGTTGCATGAATGTGAATAAAAAGATGGCTTCAGCTCCTGTTCTCCACCCATAGATAACTCCTCCGACATGTTTCACCCTTTTCAAGGCTTAATCATAGAGGCCTCTGTGCTGTAAGCATGCTCAGTGACCAAGCTTCGACAAAATGGCTGCCGTCTGCAAACAGACTCTGGCTCCTTGTTGCATGAATATGGATAAAAAGAGTATAATATGGCTTCAACTCCTGTTTTCAATCTGTAGAGAACTCCTCAAAAGTGGTTTCCCCTATTTGTCACTTAATGGTGCTTTAAGCATTCTCAGTAACTAAACATCAACAAGATGGTGTCCATCTGAACACAGATGGCTTCAGCTCCTGTTCTCCACCCGTAGATAACTCTTCCAACACGTTTCGCCCTTTTCAGGGCTTCATTGTAGAGGCCTCTGTGCTGTAAGCATGCTCAGTGACCAAGCTTCGACAAAATGGCTGCCGTCTGCAGACAGACAATGGCTCCTTTTGCATGAATATGAATAAAATGAGTAAAAGATGGCTTCAGCTTCTGCTCTCCACCTGAAGATAACCCCTCCAACACGTTTCGCTCTTTTCAGGGCTTAATCGTAGAGGCCTCTGTGCTGTGAACGTGCTTCGTGATCAAGCTTCAACAAAATGTCTGCTGTTTGCAAACAGACACTGGCTCCTTGTTGCATGAATATGAATAAAATGAGTAAAAGATGGCTTCAGCTCCTGTTTCCACCTGTAGAGAACTCCTCAAAAGTGGTTTTCCCTATTTGGCGCTTAATGGTGGTGTAAGCATGCTCAGTGACCAAACATCAACAAGATGGTGTCCATCTGCACACAGACACCAACTCGCTGTCACATGAATGTGAATAAAATGAGTAAAAGATGGCTTCAGCTCCTGCTCTCCACCCGTAGATAACTCCTCCAACGCATTTTGATCTTTTCAGGGCTTAATCATAGAGGCCTCTGTGCTGTAAGCATGCTCAGTGACCAAGCTTTGACAAAATGGCTGCCGTCTGCAAACAGACACTGGCCTCATTGCATATATATGAATAAAAAGAGTAAAATATAGCTTCAGCTCCTGTTCTCCATCTGTAGAGAACTTCTCCAACGTAGTTTTCCCTTCCTGGGATTAATCGTAGAGGCCTCTGTGCTGTGAGCGAGCTCAGTGACCAAGCTTCAACAAAATGGCTGCCATCTGCAAATAGATACCGGCTACATGTTGCAGGAATATGAATAAAATATGGCTTTAGCTCCTGTTCTCCATCTGTAGAGAACTCCTCCAACACATTTTCTTTTTTTCAGGATTAATCATAGAGGCCTCTGTGCTGTGAGCAAGCTCAGTGATCAAGCTTTAACAAAATGGCGACCATCTGCAAACAGACACAGGCTTTCTGTTGCTTGAATGTAAATAAAATTAGTAAAAGATGGCTTCAACTCCTGTTCTCCTTTTGTGGGGATCTCCTCAAACGCGTTTAACCCTTTTCAGGCTTAATTATAGAGGTCTCCGTGCTGCGAGTGCGCTCAGTGACCAAGCTTCAACAAAATGGCTGCCATCTGCAAATACATACGGTTACTTGTTGCATGAATATGCATAAAATGAGTAAAATATGGCTTTAGCTCCTGTTCTTCATCTGTAGAGAACTCCTCCAACGCATTTTCTTTTTTCGGGCTTAAACATAGAGGCCTCTGTGCTGTGAGCAAGCTCAGTGATCAAGCTTTAACAAAATGGCGACCATCTGCAAACAGACACAGGCTTCCTGTAGCTTGAATGTAAATAAAATGAGTAAAAGATGGCTTCAACTCCTGTTCTCCTTTTGTGGGGATCTCCTCAGTGCGCTCAGTGACCAAGCTTAGACAAAATGTCTGCCATCTGCGAACAGACACCAGGTCCCGTTGCATGAATATGAATAAAATAAGTAAAAGATGGCTTCAGCTTCTGTTCTCCATTTGTGGGGAATTCCTCCAACGCGTTTCACCCTTTTCTGGCTAAACTATAGAGGCCTCCGTGCTGCGAGCGCACTCAGTGACCAAGCTTCAACAAAATGTCTGCCATCTGCAAACAGACACCAGCTCCCTGTCACATGAATGTGAATAAAATTAGTAAAAGATGGCTTCAGCTCCTGCTCTCCACCCGTAGATAACTCCTCCAACGCATTTTGACCTTTTCAGGGCTTAATCATAGAGGCCTCTGTGCTGTAAGCATGCTCAGTGACCAAGCTTTGACAAAATGGCTGCCGTCTGCAAACAGACACTGGCTCCTCATTGCATATATAAGAATAAAAAGAGTAAAATATAGCTTCAGCTCCTGTTCTCCATCTGTAGAGAACTTCTCCAAAGTAGTTTGCCCTTCCTGGGATTAATCGTAGAGGTCTCTGTGCTGTGAGCTACCTCAGTGACCAAGCTTCAACAAAATGGCTGCCATCTGCAAATACATACGGTTACTTGTTGCATGAATATGCATAAAATGAGTAAAATATGGCTTTAGCTCCTGTTCTTCATCTGTAGAGAACTCCTCCAACGCATTTTCTTTTTTCAGGCTTAAACATAGAGGCCTCTGTGCTGTGAGCAAGCTCAGTGATCAAGCTTTAACAAAATGGCGACCATCTGCAAACAGACACAGGCTTCCTGTTGCTTGAATGTAAATAAAATGAGTAAAAGATGGCTTCAACTCCTGTTCTCCTTTTGTGGGGATCTCCTCCAACGCATTTCACCCTTTTCAGGCTTAATTATAGAGGCCTCCATGCTGCGAGTGCACTCAGTGACCAAGCTTAGACAAAATGTCTGCCATCTGCGAACAGACACCAGCTCCCATTGCATGAATATGAATAAAATAAGTAAAAGATGGCTTCAGCTTCTGTTCTCCATTTGTGGGGAATTCCTCCAACGCTTTCACCCTTTTCTGGCTAAACTATAGAGGCCTCCGTGCTGTGAGCGTACTCAGTGACCAAGCTTCAACAAAATGTCTGCCATCTGCAAATAGACACCAGCTCCCTGTCACATGAATGTGAATAAAATGAGTAAAAGATGGCTTCAGCTCCTGCTCTCCACCCGTAGATAACTCCTCCAACGCATTTTGACCTTTTCAGGGCTTAATCATAGAGGCCTCTGTGCTGTAAGCATGCTCAGTGACCAAGCTTTGACAAAATGGCTGCTGTCTGCAAACAGACACTGGCTCCTCATTGCATATATAAGAATAAAAAGAGTAAAATATAGCTTCAGCTCCTGTTCTCCATCTGTAGAGAACTTCTCCAAAGTAGTTTTCCCTTCCTGGGATTAATGGTAGAGGTCTCTGTGCTGTGAGCTAGCTCAGTGACCAAGCTTCAACAAAATGGCTGCCATCTGCAAATAGATACGGTTACTTGTTGCATGAATATGCATAAAATGAGTAAAATATGGCTTCAGCTCCTGTTCTCTATCTGTAGAGAACTCCTCCAACGCATTTTCTTTTTTCAGGCTTAAACATAGAGGCCTCTGTGCTGTGAGCAAGCTCAGTGATCAAGCTTTAACAAAATGGCGACCATCTGCAAACAGACACAGGCTTCCTGTAGCTTGAATGTAAATAAAATGAGTAAAAGATGGCTTCAACTCCTGTTCTCCTTTTGTGGGGATCTCCTCAGTGCGCTCAGTGACCAAGCTTAGACAAAATGTCTGCCATCTGCGAACAGACACCAGCTCCCGTTGCATGAATATGAATAAAATAAGTAAAAGATGGCTTCAGCTTCTGTTCTCCATTTGTGGGGAATTCCTCCAACGCGTTTCACCCTTTTCTGACTTAATTATAGAGGCCTCCGTGCTGTGAGCGCACTCAGTGGCCAAGCTTCAACAACATGTCTGCCATCTGCAAACAGATATGGGCTCGCTGTTGCATGAATGTAATTACGATGAGTTAAAGATGGCTTCAGCTCCAGTTCTTCACCTGTAGAGAACTCCTCCGGTGCATTTTGCCCCTTTCATGGCTTCCATCCTTTTGTCTGGAATTTCTTTGCACTTATCGAACAAGAAAAACAAAATGGGATATTTTACAGACCAAAAGGTAGCAAAAAAGACAATTTCATTGCTAGGTTGTTCATACACTTTAAGTTGTAATGGTAAATTGGAACGCTCTCCATTTCACGGGTACAGAAGGAGTTCAAGGGGATAACTTGCTTGCATACAACGCTAATTGAACGACAGTAATGGCGCTGGTGGGACTGTTGAGGAGTTGATTTTGTTAAGTCGGACGAAGTCAACTGATCATATGCAGATGGTGAATAGACAGATGATCTAATCGCTTGGATGATTTCCATTTCCACTTATTGTTCCAGACAAAGGAAGACGGATGTGATATTGCGCTGAACTGATTGGAACGCATCACATTTGATTGAAAGGACATCTTCATGTTGACCTCATCATTGCAAAATGCCACCATGCATCTCTGGGGAAAGGTCATGTTAGGACAGAAGGTCTTCCCATGGAAATCAAGGAAATTCTTAAAGACAGTGCCCTTGGGGGGTAACAATTGCTACAGAAGTGCACACGGCTACCATGGTATCTGGGTTGGGAAGGGGACCCATTAGGGTTCTGTTAAGAAACACTAAAGTCTAATGTTTCAAGGATAGAAGGGTTGAAGTCAGACCTCAGGATCTTCACTTGCCACAGTTCTCTTTCTGTAGAGCAAGAAGTGTAGCAGCCCCCGACACCTCAAAGACAGGATGGCACCTCCAGAGGCAGAGGGTGGGATAGCATTTCATACCAGGGCTGGGTCCATGGCTAAAATGGGGGGACCGAGAAACTATATTAACTTGCATATTTGAGTTTTATTGCAAAACAGCTAAAGAGGTGATAGTTAGGGGCCCTCATATACCATACAGATCACTTACAGACTCTGCAGATCCATGTCCAGCTTCACAGTGTCAGAAGCTTTGAGCTTACCCAGTAACACTGTAAGCACCTTCAGTGCAATTTCAGTCCATCCTCCATTTGTCACCAGGCCCTTCTGAGAGACCAGCCTTCTTCCTTGCTCTCTCCAGCAAGGAGCCTCCCCTGGATCTTTTTTTCTTAGCACAGCTTCCTCCACACCGGGCAGGACAGCTTCAGGACCACTTTAGCACATGTTAGGCCACAAACCAGGCTATTAGGCCTAACAGCAGAACTCCATCCAGCAGCACTTCCACAGACCCCAGACCAAGGCCTGTTCCAAATATTTGTATCCTCCCCCAGCATGCACCAGTGGCCTAAACCTCCTACTTGATTAACTCTACTAAGTAACACCCACTGGCAACAGTGAGAACTCACAACCCTACTGAGTTTAGGGAAGACCAAGTGAAAAACTACACAATTACTTTGGGCTGACTACCACTCAGCCTAAGACTAAGTAGCCCCTGTTTAGGACAAGAAGTATTTGCTTAGCTGTCTTAAAGTGCCAGAGTTTGTCCTTAGTTAAAACCTTGCAGGAAAGCTGAAGTTTGCAGTTCTACAACAATGAGTAACCTCTTGTTGACCACTTAACACATGTCACTACTACTACTACTACTACTACTACGAGTTTATATAGCGCCAAAGGGTTTGCTCAGCGCTGTACAATAGGGGGGACAATACATGGCACAGTACAACAACAACAAACAACGTACGAGGGGTAAGAGGGCCCTACTCTTACGAGCTTACAATCTAGGAGGGAGGGGGTAAAGGGGGGACAATACATATGTCACCTGCAGCAAGGAGGGTGGGCCTTAATGCCCAGATGCTGCACATATGTGTCCATGGTGGCCAAGGTCTTTTATGCGCTTACTACATTCAACACAACAGTGTTGTCACAGACACCTCCCGAGAGCTAGCGTCATAGGCTCTGGAGCATGTGATCACTGTGACATCAGTAGTTCCTAGGTGATGTCAGTGGTTCCTAGGGATGTGGTGGCTGCAAGCACCCACGGCTTCCTTAGGAACTGGTGGAAAAAAGGTGTCATATATAGAAGAGGTAGAAATATCACAGCCATATATAATACTCAGCACCCACTGAAAATGGGACCAAATGGGGACTGAACTGTTGGCTCATCCCTATTTTTATGTTCTTATTGTCATACTGGAAAGTCCAAGTGCGCCCCAGGAGAGGGCTCTGGGCTGATATATGCAAATATTCCTCCTATTTTTCTGGTAGGCTTCCCATCAATTTTGACTAAGTTCTGCATATACCCAAAACTGCCGAGATTCTCCTCCATGCTTCACAGTAGGCATGGGGTGCTTTCCTTCATAAGCCTTGTAGTATCATTTTATTTTATTTACAGTTGCAAGAAAAAGTATGTGAACCCCTTGGGATTATGTGGAGTTTTGCATGAATTAGGCATAAAATGTGCTCTGAACGTCATCTAAGTCACAACAATAGAAAAACACAGTCTGCTGAACATAATACTACACAAACATTAGATGTTGACATGGTTTAATTGCACATAACATGTAAACATTCACAGTGCAGGGAGGAAAAAGTATGTGAACCTTTGGACTTAATAACTGATTGATCCTCCTTTGGCAGCAATAACCTCAACCAAACATTTCCTGTAGTTGCAGATCAGACCTGCACAACGATCTGGAGTCATTTTGGACCACTCCTCTTCACAAAACTGTTTCAGTGTAGCAATATTCTTGGGATGTCTGGTGTGAATCGCTCTCTTAAGGTCATGCCACAGCATTTCAATGGGGTTGAGGTCAGGACTCTGACTGGGCCACTCCAGAAGGCGTATTGTGTGCTGTTGCAGCCATTGTTTTGTTGAATTACTTGTATGTTTTGGGTCATTGTCCTGTTGCATCACCCATCCTCTGCGGAGCTTCAGTTGGCGGACAGATGGTCGTACGTTTTCCTGCAAAATGTCTTGATAAACTCTGGAATTCATTTTCCCATCAATGACAACAATCCGTCCAGGCCCTGAGGCAGCAAAGCAGCCCCAAACCATGATGCTCCCTCCGCCATGTTTCACAGTGGGGATGAGGTTTTGATGTTGGTGTGCTGTGCCTTTTTTTCTCCACACATAGTGTTGTGTGTTCTTCCCAAACAACTCAATCTTGGTTTCATCTGTCCACAGTATATTTTGCCAGTAGTGCTGTGGAACATCCAGGTGCTCTTTTGCAAACTTCAAACGTGCTGCAATATTCTTTTTGGCCAGCAATGGCTTCCTCCGTGGTGTCCTCCCATGTACTCCATTCTTGTTTAATGTTTTCCTTATTGTAGATGTGTCAACAAAAATGTTAGCATGTGCCAGAGATTTCTGTAGGTCTTTAGCTGACACTCTGGGACTCTTCTTTACCTCATGCAGCATTCTGCGCTGTGCTCTTGCAGTCATTTTTACAGGACGACCACGCCTAGGGAGAGTAGCAACAGTGCTAAACTTTCTCCATTTGTAGACAGTCTGTCTTACCGTGGACACATGAACATCAAGGCTTTTGGAGATACTTTTGTAACCCTTTCCAGCTTCATGCAAGTCAACAATTCTTGATCGTAGGTCTTCTGAGAGCTCTTTTCTGCGAGGCATGGTTCACATCAGACAGTGCTTCTTGAAACCAGTAAACCCAAAACAGGTGTGTGTTTTTTAAGGGCAGGACAGCTGTCAGCAACACATCCAATATCATCACACTGATTGGAGTCAAGGTTGGCTCACTCCTGGCTCCAATTAGCTCTGGGAGAAGTCATTAAGCAAGGGCCTCACATACTTTTTCCTCCCTGCACTGTGAATGTTTACATGTTATGTGCAATTAAACCATGGCAACATCTAATGTTTGTGTAGTATTATGTTCAGCAGACTGTGTTCTTCTATTGTTGTGACTTAGATGACGTTCAGAGCACATTTTATGCCCAATTCATGCAAAACTCCATGTAATCCCAAGGGGTTCACATACTTTTTCTTGCAACTGTAGGTTTATTGTAGGAGTGAAAAAATATATTAAAAACATACTCACAAACGAAGCATGTATCTAAAAAGCATAGAAAAATGACGATGGCCACAACGGCAGGCAAGGTGTTCTCACTGTCAGTGCGGTCAAATGGCTGACGCGTTTCGGGGACGAATCCCTTTCCTCAGAGCTGATGACCAGCCTCTGATGCAGATGTGTAATGAATGGATAGTGGAATCCTTGCTGGTAATGCCTGAATGACCTAAATCCAATGGAGAATCTGTGGCAAGACTTGAAAATTGCTGTTCCCAGACGCTCTCCATCCAATCAGAAAAGCTTGAGCGATTCTGCAAAGAAGAATGGGCAGAAATGTCCCTCTCTAGATGTGCAAAGAGACATCCCCAAAATGACTTGCAGCTGGAATTGCAGTGAAAGGGGGTCCTACAAAGTATTGACTCTGGGGGGGGGGGGGGGCTGAATATAAATGCCACCACACTTTTCACAGATTGAAACCATTTATCATTTTCCTTCCACTTCACAATTCTGTGCCACTTTGGGTTGGTCTATCACATAAAATCCCAATAACATACATTGACGTTTTCGGTTGTAACACGATGAAATGTGGAACATTTCAAGGGGTATGAAAACCTTTTCAAGGCACTGTATTAAAGCTGGAGTTGGGCTTTAGACTGAATATCTGAAAGGAATTTCATGATCTCAAAGTGAGAATGTCAGGGAAATGTCTCTTCCTCCATGCTTCACAGTAGGCATGGGGTGCTTCCCTTCATAAGCCTTGTAGTGTTTGTGCGCATAAAGTTTTTTTTTTTAGTCTCATCACACCAAATGATTTTGCTACCAAATTTTGAGACATCTCTAAGTGCTTTTTGGTGACTTTGGTGCACCAAAATGGCAACAATTTTACAACTTCTTCCAGGGGTAAATTTATAACTACAACTGTACATATTTACAATGGAATGGTTTACATCAAAGCAAATTTATGTTTTAGAATGGCCCAGTCACAGTCCAGACCTAAATCCAATGGAGAATCTGTGGCAAGACTTGAAAATTGCTGTTCACAGACGCTCTCCATCCAGTCTGACAGAGCTTGAGCGATTCTGCAAAGAAGAATGGGCAGAAATGTCCCTCTCTAGATGTGCAAAGAGACATCCCCCAAATGACTTGCAGCTGGAATTGCAGTGAAAGGGGGTCCTACAAAGTATTGACTCCGGGGGGCTGAATACAAATGCTGCCACACTTTTCACAGATTTGTAAAAAACGTTGAAACCATTTCTCATTTTCCTTCCACTTCACAATTCTGTGTCACTTTGTGTTGGTCTATCACATCAAATCCCAATAAAATACATTGACGTTTTCGGTTGTAACACGATGAAATGTGGAACATTTCAAGGGGTATGAAAACTTTTGCAAGGCACTGTATTAAAGCTGGAGTTGGGCTTTAGACTGAATATCTGAAAGGAATTTCATGAACTCAAAGTGAGAATGTCAGAGAAATGTCTCTTCCTCCTGCTGTCCTCTGCAGAGCTGTCTCTCCATCCTTTCATTGGGTTGGGTGAATCGGGCGTTCACCTCCTCCGAGTCTTTCAGACTTTCTTATTAAGCATTCTAAGCACGTCCGTGCCAGACAACCAGCGCAAATCCAGCTAGTGACCACCGGGCCCACAGCAACCCGAGCGACACGAGATTACAGACATTAATGCTGAAACACACAGCTTTCATTTCAGTCCAGAGCCAGAACGAGAAGGCATAGCAATAATTCAACACCCTGTGCGTGGCATATCTACAGTTTTTCAAGATGGAGGGGTGCTATGGTCACTAACTATGGATGAGTAGATTATTAGTAATTCTTTCTGCGGAGAAAATGTTCAAATAGCCCGAAGTAATGGTCAACAGGTAAAATGCTGTCCAAGGGACCATTGTAACCTATTGTGGCAGCGCCCCCTAGGGGACATCATTGTCCTAATAAGGAAAGGACTAGGGGCAGGGACTCCCACCCCATGTGCCCCAGCAGCTTTGGGAGACCTGGGCTCATTGGCCCCTCAGAGATCACCTGGGGGGTAGGAAGCCCACTCTGGATGATGGGAATGAACCATTAAATTGTTATCAGTAGGGAAAAATCACAATCAATTGCAATCAAACTGCCTTCTCTTTTGCCAACTGTCCTTAACCACTTCCAGTCCGGACACTTTCACCCCCTTTCAGTCCGGACACTCTCCCCCCCTTCCAGTCCGGACACTTTCCCCCCCTTCCAGTCCGGACACTTTCACCTCTTTCCAGTCCGGACACTTTCCCCCCCTTCCAGTCTGGACACTTTCCCCCCCTTCCAGTCCGGACACTTTCCCCCCCTTCCAGTCCGGACACTTTCCCCCCTTCCAGTCCGGACACTTTCACCCCCTTCCAGTCCGGACACTTTCACCCCCTTCCAGTCCGGACACTTTCCCCCCTTCCAGTCCGGACACTTTCCCCCCCTTCCAGTCCGGACACTTTCCCCCCCTTCCAGTCCGGACACTTTCACCTCCTTCCAGTCCGGACACTTTCCCCCCCTTCCAGTCCGGACACCTTCCCCCCCTTCCAGTCCGGACACTTTCCCCCCCTTCCAGTCCGGACACTTTCCCCCCCTTCCAGTCCGGACACTTTCACCTCCTTCCAGTCCGGACACTTTCCCCCCCTTCCAGTCCGGACACTTTCCCCCCCTTCCAGTCCGGACACTTTCCCCCCCTTCCAGTCCGGACACTTTCCCCCCCTTCCAGTCCGGACACTTTCCCCCCCTTCCAGTCCGGACACTTTCACCTCCTTCCAGTCCGGACACTTTCCCCCCTTCCTGTCCAGGCCAATTTTCAGCTTTCAGCGCTATCGCACTTTAAATGACAATTGCGCGGTCATGCAACACTGTACCCATATGAATTTTTTTAGCATTTTTTTGAGACAGATAAAACTTTATTTTGGTGGTATTTATTCACCGCTGGGATTTTTATTTTTTTGCTATATAAATGAAAAAGTCCAAAAATTTGGAAAAAGTGTTTTTCTTATAAAATCTTGCAAATAAATAATCTTTCTTCATAAATCTTGGCCAAAATGTATTCAGCTATCTTTTTAGTAAAAAAAACCAACCCAAATTAGTTTATAACTAAAAAATTATAAAATTTGAAACATGAAATCATAAATTATAATATAATAAATAATCATAAAAAATAATAACATAATAATACATTTAGTTCAATAATGTCATCAAACCAAAAACACTGAAATGTGAAATATAGCGCCAAGTTCGCACATCGCTGAGCAAAGTCGCAGAATCGTTTTCAGTGTCTGATGAGGAATTTCCCCCACCAATCATTATCACTCAATTCTGCAAGTGGTTCTGATTTACTATCGCTGTTCTCTAGCCGGTCTAAAACCGCGTCTGACCTAAAGGGACGCTTTTTGAATGCCATGGACGTTTCTCAGATTCCAGGCAGAAAGAACAGTAAAAATGCAGGCAGAGCGCCGGACAAAGCACTCGGGACAAAATGTATGTGAAATGGTTTGATACAGGAATGTTATACTATGTGATTTTAGTGTATTGAGTGAATGCCACATTTTTACATTTTTGAATTTCCCGCCAGTTCTGTCCCCCATACGTCCCGACGTCGCAGGGAACAGAACCCAGAAGACAGATGCCGGCATCGGCCGGAGGACATTGCCAGGGACACTGCAGGGGGGACATCGCGGGAGCGCAGGACAAGGTAAGTGAAGAAGAGATCCCGGAGCAACCCTGCAGTGTATTCCCGAGTGTAGCTCGGGGTCACCGCTTGTGGTGCTGAAACTTTACCCCGAGCTACATTCGGGAACAGGGACGGACTGACAACTCATGGGGTCCCCGGGCAATAGGGGATCATGGGGCCCCTGTGTCCTTGCCCACACTCAAAAAAGTCTATATAAAAGGTACCAGGGGCATTTCATGTGGCCCCCTACTGACCACAGGCCCTCGGGCAGTGCCCAAGTGCTCTAATGGTCAGTCCGCCCCTGCTCGGGAATACCGCCAGGGGGGTTAAGAATAGTCCACGCTGATTGGGAGAGGGAAGTTCTGCTTTGAGTTATTAGCATTGGTTGATCTCTGGGGAAAATTGCGCACCGCACCTGTTGTTAAGTGTCTGAAGTTCTTTTTTTTTTTTTTTTTTGTGTTTCTAGAAGAACGTGTTAAAGACTCGATGACACTAATGACTCATTTAAAGATTCCCGTACATTTCACACTCTTTCAGCGCTATCACACTATGAATGACAATTGCGCGGTCATGCAACACTGTACCCATATTAATTTTTTAGCATTTTTTGAGACAGAAAAAACTTTATTTTGGTGGTATTTATTCACCACTGGGATTATTATTTTATTTTATGTAAATGAAAAAGTCCAAAAATTTTGAAAAAAAAAAAAGTGTTTTTCTTATAAAATTTGCAAATAAATAGTATTTCATCATAAATCTTGGCCAAAATTTATTCCGTTATCTTTTTAATAAAAAAAAAAAAAAACCAAATTAGATTATAACCAAAAATCATAATTCTTAAACATTTTTGTTTTTTATTTTTTTAATTTTTTATATTATTATTTATGTTTTTTTTACATACTGTCACCCTAGCAGTACAGTGTCACCATGGTGACACTGTACTACTTGTGGGGGGTGATGGAAGATTTTTTATTTATTTATTTTTTTACACCAATTGCTTTTACACCCACAAAGGCTGTAAAAGCAATAATTTCTCTTTCTCTCTGGCTGCATTCTTGCAGCCATTGAGAACTACTGTGTGAGCTGTGATTGGTCACAGCTTGTCGCATGGTACAAGGCTGTTGTGAATAGCCTTGTACCATGTGACCTCTGTGACAGGGGCAGACTGACAACTCATGGGGCCCCCGGGCAATAGGGGATCATGGGGCCCCTGTGTCTTTGCCCAAACTCAAAAAAGCCTATGAAAAATATACCAGGGGCATCTCATGGGGCCCCCTACTGACCCCGGGCCCTCGGGCACTGCCTGAGATTCCAAATGGTCAGTCCACCCCTGCTCTGTGATCATTCACAGATTTCACATGTAGTAAGCAATGATGTCAGAAGTGACATCTTGCTTACTACTCTGCAGCTGATCACTGATTGGCTAATCAGTGATCACATGATCGGGACCTCACACACAGGTCTTGTCTGATGATCAGTGTTCCACTGTGTCCAGAGCACACAGCGGGCACCGGATCGCAGAGCTGCACGCTCCCAGGGAGCGCACACAAGCAGAGGGCGGGGAGGCCATTTATAAACGGCCACCCGCCCTTGCACTGCCACCCTCCGGCCGTTTATATACATGTGCTGGACGGGAAGTGGTTAAATGTATCTGCAAAATATTACTTTTTTCTTAGAAGACAGCCACAGCTTGAGCAGAAAAGCCTGGTCCTTGCCATCATGCTGCAGAGAAGGACCCTTGCTCTCTATGGAAGCAGTGGTCTCCCTGCAGTGGTCTGACACGCCCCTGGTGAATCAGCAAAGCTCATGTCCCCTGGTGATAGGAGAGCTCTACATCTGACTCAGCGGGTAGGCATGTTGGACCTCTTCAGAGAGACCACTGCTTCCCCCCCCCCCCCGAGAGATTAAGGGTCCTTCTGTGCAGAACACTGGCACGGGACAGGCTTTTCTACTCAGGCTGTAGCTGCTTACTAAAGAAGACTTTGCTTTGCACCTACATTCGGTGCATTTTTGAAGCAGAAAAAAAGCACACTGAAGCACATGTGGTGTGAACTGGTCCAAAGATGGGAAAAAAATGCAGAAACGCACATGCAGAAACTAATCCGAAACGCATCTGGACTGCCTTACTATGGTGTGAACCAGCCCTAAGACAGTGCCATTGAAATACATAAGATGTGATTTGAAAATCGCATGTTGCACCTGAAGCTGCACTGGTGTGAACCAGGATTTAGGGCCAGTTCACACTCCATGCGTTTCAGTTGCTTTTTTTCTGTATCTAACATGCACAGAAAGTAGGTTATATGGTGGTCAATGTCATAGTTCACATCAGTGGTTGCAGTGCCAGTGCGTTCCGGATGCAGAAAATAAAGTAGAACAGGCTGCATTGTTTGTGCACACAAGTGTACTGGAATGCTTTAAAACGCATCAAACATGCACCAGAACACACTGGAAGGCACATGTCACTATTTAAATTGAAGAGAAAGAGAGGGGGAAAAAAATGAACTGGAACGCATCAAAAACGCATCAAAAAGCACCAAAAAACGTGCATGCAGAAATGCATCTGGAGCACATCTGGACTGCATTTCTATGGTGTGAACCGACCCTTAATGTATTCTCAATTACTTTGAAAAGACTTTGGGGATTTTTGTACTGTACAGAGATTTTTATATTGTGTTGATTTTTTATATTTATTTTTCTGTGTAATGTAACACTTGTGTCCCTGTGTGGTGGACGTTGGTGGATTGGAAGTGTTACATTGTCTATATACAGTGTATACATTGTTAACATGCAGTTACTTATATCATTTATGTAGCAGCTTCCCTTGGCTTGTGCTTAGTAAAGTATTAGAGCCCCATTCACACTTGCGCGTCTTGTCATGCGACTTTGGGGTCCAAAGTCGCATGACAAGTCGCACCCCATGTTTCCCAATGAGTACCATTCATATCTGTGCAAATTCACTTCACAGCAGAGGCGGACTGACAACTCATGGGGTCCCCAGGCAATAGGGGATCATGGGGCCCCTGTGTCCTTGCCCAAACTCAAAAAAGCCTATGAAAAAGGTACTAGAGGCATCTCATGGGGCCCCCTACTGTCCCCGGGCCCTCAGGCAGTGCCCGAGTTTCCAAATGGTCAGTCCGCCCCTGGGTCACAGTGACTTGAAAGTAGTTCTTGCACTACTTTGGTCCGACTTTCATGCTATTTGAGGGCCATAGACTTCAATGTAAATCCTTCAAAGTTGCACCTGAATGTTATGTATTGAAAACAAATATATGGTGCTAAGTAAACTAATGCAGGCCAAAGACGGATCGAACATCGGCTGATCTTTCGAACAATAAACGAAAAATCGGTCGTACGTTCAGCCGACATTACCGCCAACGAGTAAAAAAAAAATCGGCCGACTAAAGTATAAAGTTCACCCCATAACTTCTGTCCCTTGCAGGTCACTGCTCATGCGCCGATTTTTTTATCATTAAAATGATCGGCCGATTTTTTGCCATCATTGCTGGGAAAATCGTCCGATCGTCCAAATCGGCCGCAAATTTTCCAACATGACCGAAAATCTCAAAGTGCAGAAAACACGAAAAACGGCCGACCAATTAACCCACTAACAGTGCTAACATTGTTCGATTTTTTTTTTTTTCGGCAGAAAAATCGTCCGATTTTATGGCCGACATAAGGCAGGGGTGGGCAACTGTGGCCCTCCAGCTTTTCTACAACTACAAGTCCCATGAGGCATTGCAAAACTGACAGTTACAAGCATGACTACCAACGGCAGAGGCATGATGGGACTTGTAGTTGTAGAAAAGCTGGAGGGCCACAGTTGCCCACCCCTGGACTAAGGTGACAAAAAAAGGGGGGGGGGTTAATATGGGCAATAAAATCTATTACTAGTCCCATGGAGAAAGAGTCCTATATATTTTAAAAAGAGTGATAGATGCATAAGTCATTAGAGCAGTGTTTCTCTACCAGTGTTCCATGGAACCCCAGTGTTCCTCCAGAGGTTGCTCGGGGGTTCCTTGAGCAATGAGCAATTTCTGCCTCTCAGATAAGTTCCCACTGACACCGTTGATCTTTTTACCCATCAGTAAGGGGGGCATTCTTCTCAATGACTACAAGTGTAAGAATTCTTCCCACTGACCATCACACTGATGTATCATGGGTTGTAGATAAAAATTACCATCAAGGGTTCCCTGAGACCGGAAAGTTACGTCTGCGTTGGAAAGGTTGAGAAAGGCTGCTTTAGATGCTCCACTATGGCAAGGCTGCAGCTCGCTGGAAGAGGATTGGATGCACACTCATATCTGTGGCAAAAGGAAACCCACAGGAAGCGCCACCACCTAAGTGTAGTATTATAATACTACACTTACTGTAGGTGTTGGCGCTCTCTGTGTTTTTCCTTTTGTCACCTGAATGATATACATGTGACCAGGGGCGGACTGACAACTCATGGGGCCCCCGGGCAATAGGGGATCATGGGGCCCTTGTGTCCTTGCCCAAACTCAAAAAAGCCTATGAAAAAGGTACCAGGGGCATCTCATGGGGCCCCCTACTGACCCCGAGCCTTCGGGCAGTGCCCGAGTTTCCAAATGGTCAGTCCGCCCCTGCGTGTGACTTGTGTGCGACTTTGTACAGCACAAACAATCATCCTTGGTCAAAGCCAAAGTCGCACTCATCCAAAGTCGCATCAAAGTTGAATCAAGTCACACTGTAAAGCTGCAATGGAAATCACACGATTTTGAAATGTGAATGGAGCCTTAAAGTGGTTGTAAAGGTTCAAGGTTTTTCACCTTCATGCATTCTATGCATGAAGGTAAAAAACCTTCTGTGTGCAGCAGTGCCCCCAGTCCCCTCCAATACTTACCTGAGCCTCATCAGGATCCAGTGATGTGAATGATAGCCTCGGCTTTCCTTGGTCTCTGCCTCCTCATTGGCTGACACAGCAAGCAGGAGCCATTGGCTTGTACTGCTGTCAATCACAGCCAGTCAGCCAAGTAGGAGAGAGAGGGGGTGGGGGCCCAGCCGCTGCTCTGTGTGTGAATGGACATAAGGAGCAGCGGGTGCCCCCATAGCAAGCTGCTTGCTGTGGGGGCACCAGACGGAAAGGAGGGCCAGGAGAGCCTGCGGGGGGACCCCGAGAAGAGGAGGATCCGGGCTGCTCTGTGCAAAACCACTGCACACAGTATATATACGTGAATTTGTATCTCTGGGTAGGGGGCGTGCGCCGCCATTCGCAGCTGTAAGTTACCAGGTCCCGGGTGGTGATTACCGAGCATCTCTGATGGGGAGGAAGACTGTTTTATTTACAGTCTTCCTCCCTGTCAGCTCAGGCACACTGCACAGTACAGCCATCCCAATCAGTGTGCTTACAGTGAAGAACCAACCCTGCCCCCCCCCACCCCCTAGTAAAACACTCCCTATTTATAGTTAGCCCTTTGATGGCCCCAGATGTTAACCCCTTCCTGCCCAGTGCCATTAGTGTCAGTGCTTTTTATTAGCACAGATCACTGTATTGGTGTCACTGGGGATGTCAGTGACACCAAGTTAGTTCCCCCCCGGTGTCAGAATGTCTGCCGCAGTCCTGCTAAAAGTCGCTGATCGCCGCCATTACTAGTAGAAAAAAAAATCCCAGTATCTATCCCGCCATTTGTAGACACTATAACTTTCACGTAAATCAATTAATTGACACGTATTGGGATTTTTTTGGGCAAAGACACGGAGCAGAATACATTTTGGCCAAAATTTCTGACGAAATTTGATTTTTAAAATTTTTTTTTACTGGACATGTTTTATAGCAAAAAGTCTAAAATATTGGTTTTTTTTCTCAAAATTGTCGTTTTTTTTTTTTTTTAGCGCAAAAAATAAAAAACACAGAGGCGATCAAATACCACCGAAAGAAAGCCTGATTCGTGGGAAAAAAAAGGAGGTACATTCAATTTGTGTACAGCATTGCATGACCGCGCAATTGTCATTTATAAGTAACGCAGCACCGTAACGCAAAAAATGGCCTGGTCAGGAAGGGGGGGGGGGTAAATCCTCTGGACGGCGAACGGTTAAAGAAGCGCAGAAATTGTATTATTTATTTATTTTCATTTACCAGATCGGACGATCAATAGGTGAAATCTGATTGGTTGGAATGGGAGATAGATCGTTGCTCTCGCCAGTATTGAGTGAATATGTCCCCTTGTCACTCTCACCACCGCTGGAGGTAATGCTATACATTTCCATTCCCGGGTAATTATAACAGGCGTCAGAGAAGCTGCGATTGTGCGACCCTCGCCCGGCATCAGCATGCGTTCCACTCGGCGTTCCCTGAATAGTACGCTCTGCAATAATTAATGAAAAAAGGCAGCAGGGGGAAGAATCCCGCTCATTATCTCTAGAATGTAAAAAAAAGATGCGGCTGGTGCCTGTGCGCCGCTCCACGCGGAGGGACCAGCGCAGGAAGTCTGTTACCATAGCAGCGATCTGTACCATTCCGAGCCGCCTAATTTGTAGCTCAGCTTCCCCGAGGGGATAAACAAACTGCTGTTGTATTTCATGGCAAATACTTTTCAAAAACATTTCTTCCTCTTCACCTAGCAAATGAATCGGCGTTAACGGCGACGAGCTCCTCCATCGCAATGATGAGAGGACATGCGGGTGTACGATGCGACGTGAAGGGCGCTGGTCTCCGGTTAGAACTTCACCGGGGATCGGCTTAACAGCCAAAACATTGAAGGGACTCGGAGATCGGCTTATACTAGCTGCTGTGCTTTTTTTCTGGAGGGCCAATCAAACTGACTTGCGCTAAAATTCATGAACATTTCCATCCATATTAGTTGCGTTTTGACGCGCGCTGACGTCCGTTGACATGCATTTTAGCGCAACGTGATGCAACGTCATGGTGTGAATAGGACACATAGAAAATTATTTATTTTATTTGGATGTCCTTGATCCGTTGATCTGTGTTTTACAGCTGCGATAAAATGAACTGGTGTGAATTGTTATTATTATACAGGATTTATATCGGATTTATATATCGCCAACAGTTTGCGCAGCGCTGTACAACCTATGGGCAGACAGTACAGTTCCTATACAGCACAGAAGGAATCAGAGGGCCATGCTCGTTAGAGTTTGTAATCCAGAGCCAGGTCTAGGGGGGTGCTGGGGCGGGCTGTGCCCCCCCCCCCCAGATTTTAGCTGTGCCCCCCCCCCCCGCCTCTCGAGTGTGTCCACTGATCCATGAGCCAGTCCAGTGCAGACAGTTGATGTACGAGGGCTCTCTGATGAAGACACTGAATGTATGGGGATGAGGATATCAGATGTAAGGGGGCACTATGATGAGGATACAGGATGTAAGGGGGCACTCTGATGAGGACACAGGATCTAAGGGGGCACTCTGATGAGGATACCAGATGTAAGGGGGCACTCTAATGAGGATACCGGATGTAAGGGGGCACTCTGATGAGGATACCGAATTTAAGGGGGCACTCTGATGAGGACACCAGATATAAGGGGGCACTCTGATGAGGATACCCAGATTTTAGCTGTGCCCCCCCGTGCCTCTGAGAGTGTATCCACTGATCCATGAGCCAGTCCAGTGCAGACAGTTGATGTACTCTCTCTGATGAAGACATTGAATGTATGGGGGCACTCTGATGAGGACACCGGATATAAGGGGACACTCTGAAGAGGATAGCGGATGTAAGGGGGCACTCTGATGAGGTCAGATGTAAGGGGGCACTTTCATGAAGACACCGAATGTAAGAGGGCACTCTGATGAGGACACAGGATGTAAGGGGGCACTCTGATGAGGACACAGAATGTAAGGGGGGCACTCTGATGAGGACACTGGATGTAAGGGGGCATTCTGATGAAGACACTGGATGTAGGGGGCATTCTGATGAAGACTCAGAATTTAAAGGGGCACTCTGACAAGGACACAGGATGTAAGGGGGCACTCTGATGAGGATACCCAGATTTTAGCTGTGTCCCCCCCCACCCCCGGTGCCTCTGAGAGTGTATCCAATGATCCATGAGCCAGTCCAGTGCAGTTAGTTGATGTACGGGGGCTCTCTGATGAAGACACTGAATGTATGGGGTGAGGATACCAGATGTAAGGGGCACTCTAATGAGGACACAGGATGTAAGGGGGGCACTCTGATGAGGACACAGGATGTAAGGGGCACTCTGATGAGGACACAGGATGTAAGGGGGCACTCTGATGAGGATACCGGATGTAAGGAGGCACTCTGATGAGGATACCGGATGTAAGGGGGCACTCTGATGAGGATACCGGATGTAAGGGGGCACTCTGATGAGGATACCGAATGTAAGGGGGCACGCTGATAAGGATACCGGATGTCAGGGGACACTCCTATGACGGCACTGGATGTAAGGGGGCATTCTGATGAAGACTCCAAATTTAAAGGGGCACTCTGACGAGGACACCAGATGTAAGGGGGCACTCTGATGAGGATACCCAGATTTTAGCTGTGCCCCCCCCCGTGCCTCTGAGAGTGTATCCACTGATCCATGAGCCAGTCCAGTGCAGACAGTTGATGTACGGGTCTCTCTGATGAAGACACTGAATGTATGGGGGCACTCTGATGAGGACACTGGATGTAAGAGGGCACTCTGATGAGGATACCAGATGTAAGGGGGCACTCTGATGAGGATGCCGGATGTAAGGGGGCACTCTGATGAGAATGCCAGATGTAATGGGGCACTCTGATGAGAATGCCAGATGTAAGGGGGCACTCTATTGAGAATGGCAGATGTAAGTGGGCACTCTGATGAGGATGCCGGATGTAAGCGGGTACTCGGATGAGGATACTGGATTAAAGGGGGCACTCTGAAGAGGATACCAGATGTAAGGGGGCACTCTGATGACGGCACTGGATGTAAAGGGGCATTCTGATGAAGACACTGAATGTAAAGGGGCAGTCTGACAAGGCCACCAAATGTAAGGGGGCACTCTGATGAGGATACAGGATGTAAGGGGGCACTCTGATGTGGATACCAGATGTAAGGGGGCACACTGATGAAGACACCGAATGTAAGGGGGCACTCTGATGAGGATACCAGATGTAAGGGGGCACACTGATGAAGACACCGAATGTAAGGGGGCACTCTGATGAGGACAACGGATGTAAGGGGCAACTCTGATGAGGACACCGGATGTAAGGGGGCACTCTAATGAGAATACCGGATGTAAGGGGGCACTCTGATGAGGATACCGGATGTAAGGGGGCACTCTGATGAGGATACCAGATATAAGGGGGAACTCTGAAGAGGACACTGGATGTAAGGGGGCACTCTGATGAGAAAAAAAAAAAGAAAGAAAGACACAAGACTGCCGTGGAGTATGGGCGGGGCAGACACAATAGGAGAGGGTGGAAGGAGAAGGAGGGGCAGAACCAGCTTTCTCCTCTCTCCCGTCTGTGCTGGTGGAGGATAGTGATGGGCCGAACACCCCCCTGTTTGGTTCTCAGTCGTACATTCAAACCTAATGAAAGTTCGACAGCGAACTTTGAACCGAGACAGTTCACTAAGCGGTATGTTACCACATCCAGGTATGAGTACGGCACCCTCCCCCCCCGAACTATGCCAGGCCACATGCCCTCAACATGGGGGGGTGCTTTGGGGCAGGGTGGATACCCCCCAAAGCACCTTGTCCCCATGTTGATAGGGACAAGGGCCTCTTCCCCACAACCCTGGGCTGTGGTTGTGGGAGTCTGCGGTCGGGGGGCTTATCAGAATCTGGAAGCCTCCTTTAACAAGGGGGCCCCCAGATCCCAGCCACTCCCCCATGTGAACGAGTATGGGGTACATGGTACCCCATACTCATTCACAAAACAAAAGTGTAGTGTAAAAATGACAGGAGACAGTCTTTGACAAGTCCTTTTATTAAAAACAAAAATAAAAAAAATATCCCCTGAAGTAGATCCAACGCCAATCACGATGCCCACCACCTCCGCCGACCCGAAAAAAGAAAGAGTCGGCCTGACAGTTCTTAAATGCTGTGATGATGTCACAAGGGGACAGGGTGGCCCCACCTGTGGTTAGGTGCATTGCTGCACAGGGTGCAGTCCATTGTGGGGGGGGGCAGGGAGGGGGCGAACAGCCTGCCGAATGTCCTTATACCGTCTATGTGTTCACCGGACACATGAACGGCCAATGGGGCAGCACAGTGGCTAAATGGTTAGCACTTCCGCCTGGCAGTGCTGGGGTCATTGGTTTGAATCCCAACCACAGCACCACCTGCATGGAGTTTGCATGTTCTCCCTGTGGGTTTCCTCCAGGTACTCCGGTTTCCTCCCACACTCCAAAGACATGCTGGTAGGTTATATGGCTCCTGTCTAAATTGTCCCTAGTATGTGTCTGTATGAATGTGAGTTAGGGACCTTAGATTGTACGCCCCTTGAGGGTTAGGGACTGATGTGAATGTACAATATATATGTAAAGTGCTGCGTAAATTGGCAACAATATATAAGTACCTGATATAAATAATAAATAAATGTTCGACTCGAACATCAAGCCCAACCCTAGTGGAGGAACTGTCAGCACTGGGGACAGTCTATCTTGACGGATCCCCAGCACCAGCTGCGGGGAGGAGGCAACCCAGGAGGGGGGCCGGGCAGCACATAGAGGAACCGGTCCATGCATTTCTTTCCTACTGCCGCTGAATGCGAGAGGAAGAGAAGGGGGAGAAATGCACAGATCGGTTCCTCTATGTGCTGCCCGTTCACCCCTCCTATCCAGGCGGCCCCAGCCCAATAGACAACTGCCCGGAGTGCCCTATGGCCAATCCGGGCCTGTCTGCCACCCTTGGATGCATATGTGTGGCATGTGGGCGTTAAAGCGCATCCTCTTTGCCAATGCACATATGCTTTGTGTGGGAGACAAGAGGTTAACTCTTGAACCCAGTTTGGCAACTTTGGCATGTGTATGTAAAACCGAACTGATCTTTGCAACTCCATAGGATTCAATTTAACCACTTGCCCTCCTGAGGATTTACCCCCCTTAATGACCACGCCTCTTTTTGCTACTCGGCGCTGCACTAATTCAACTGATAATTGCGCGGTCATGCAATGCTGCACCCAAACAAAATTTATGTCCTTTTTTTCACACAAATAGAGCTTTCTTTCGGTGGTATTTGATCATCTGTGCTCTTTTTATTTTTCACTCTATCAACAAAAAAGGCCAAAAATTTTGAAGAAAAACAATATTTTTTAATTTCAGCTATAATAAATATATAGTAAACTCAAAGTTGGTTATAAATTTAGGCCAAAATGTATTCTGCTCCATGTTTTTGGTAAAAAAAATCCCAATAAGTGTATATTGATTGCTTTGTGTGAAGTTATAGCGTCTACAAACTATGGTATAGATACTGCAACTTACTCCATTTTTCTGCTATACAGCGCTGCGCTAGTTTAATGGACAATTGCGCGGTCATGCAATACGGTACATAAATTAAATTTACACCCTTTTTTTCCCCACAAATTGAGCTTTCTTTCTGTGGTATTTGATCGCCTGTGTGGTTTTTATTTTTTGCGCTATAAAAAAAAGGCTGACAATTTTGAGGAAAAAAAAACAATATTTTGGACTTTTTGCTATAAAACATGTCCAGTAAAAAAAAAATGCAAAAATAAAATTTAGTCATAAATGTCTGCCAAAATGTATTCTGCGACATGTCTTTGCTAAAAAAAACCCCAATACGTGTAAATTAATTGGTTTACATGAAAGTTATAGCGTTTACAAATGGCGGGAAAGATACTGGGATTTTTATTTTTTTTTATACTAATAATGGCGGCGATCAGCGAATTATGGCGGCCACCAGCGACTTATGGCGGGACTGCGGCGGACTTTCTGACATTGGGGGGTACTGACTTGGGGTCACTGACATCCCCAAAAACACTAATACAGTGATCAGTGCAAACACTGACACTGTACTAATGGCACTGGGGAGGAAGGGGTTAACTTTATTTTGCAGGGAAGGGTTATCTGTGTGAGGGGGAGTGTTTTACTAGGGGGCGGGGGTGTGTACTGCACGGGACACCGCTGATCGAGAGAGAAACTCTTCTTTCTCGATCAGCTCGTCCTCAAGCTGTCAGGGAAGTGACAGACAGCACAGCTACTTCAGCTGTGCTGTCTGTCACTGTTTGCCGACGATCGCCGGGAAACAGCCGCTAAGGAGCGGCTGTGACCCGGCGACTGACATCCGCGGCAGTGATCGGCAGGACAGGCGCCTTGCGCGCGCCCCCTATCTGTTTACAAAACACACGTTTTAAAACGTGGTTTTGCCTGCCCGTGCCGCCCTGCCGCCGTATTTCTACAGTAGCAGGGCGGCAAGTGGTTAAAAAAGATGCATTGCCATTCTTCCAGTGAATTCTTACACAGACATACACAGCACTTTATACATACAGTATATTATCTTATCTTACTGATCTTAATCTCTAAATATCACCCAAACTGTACACTCCGCTCCTCGCAAGACCTCTTACTCTCTAGCTCCCTTATCTCCTCCTCCCACGCTCATCTCCAAGACTTCAGGGTGTCACCCATCCTCTGGAACTCCCTACCCCAATCTATCAGATTATCACCTACTCTACCTGCCTTTCGGCGATCACTAAAAACCTTTCTCTTCAGGGAAGCCTATTCCCGCCCTCTGCTAATTCTGGAATCCTCTATTCTTCCAACAACTCCATCCCCCACAGTGACTACCTACTGTACCATTCACCCCGCCCTCCTAGATTGTAAACTCCAAGGATCAGGGCCCTCAAATCCCTCTTGTATTGAACTGTATTGTTGCTGTATTGTCTCCCACTATAATGTAAAGCGCTGAGCAAACTGTTGGCGCTATACAAATCCTGTATAATAATAATAAATTATACATTCAGATCAGTCCCTCCCTCAAGGAGCTTGCAATCTAAGGTATTACAGGATTTATATAGTGCCAACAGCTTGCGCAGCGCTTTCCAATCTAGATCTACATGTACATGTGTGCGTTGGGCGAAACCAAATGCTCCCTGGGCTATGTTGTCTCCTGGACAGGGGCGGACTGACCATTCGGGTGCTTGGGCACTGCCCGAGGGCTCAGGGCCAGAAGGGGGCCCCATGAGATGCCCCTGGTACCTTTCATAGGCTTTTTTGGGTGTGGTTTGAGTGTTGGCATGCACACAGGGACCCCATGATCCCCTAATGCTCGGGGGCCCCAGGAGTTGTCAGTCCACCCCTGCTCCTGAATAAACGTTTTCATCATAGGCAGTAGTACTATACTCCATTATGGCCACCAGATGGAGCCCAGGAGCATAGGAAATACATAAATCTCTGTAACAAGAGATACAGTGTAACAATACTAGAGAACGCTAGAGGGAATTAGCAAAAAAATGTAACCGTTTCCTCTTGCAGCCTGATGTGCTTTATTCAGGGTGACTTAAAATAGCCCAGAGTTGGGTATTGCCTGCCACCCCTCCCAGCGCTTGTATCTATCATTATCTCCCCTGCTGTTCAGCAAACCAGGGGGAGCGGAATTCCAAACTTGAGGCTTACACTGGGCTGAGGACTCCCTACCTCCATGTGACCTCCCTGTTTCAGGGTTGCAGCCTCAGCAATCACCTATTTGCATTCAGCACTTACAGGATTGTTGAATTACTGTGCCCCCTGCCCAGGGGCGTACTGACCATTTGGAAACTCGGGCACTGCCCGAGGGCCCGGGGTCAGTAGGGGGCCCCATGAGATGCCCCTGGTACCTTTTTCATAGGCTTTTTTGAGTTTGGGCAAGGACACAGGGGCCCCATGATCCCCTGTTGCCCGGGGGCCCCATGAGTTGTCAGTCCGCCCCTGCCGTGTTCCATGGTTTATTCCTCTGGCTCCCGATGTCATGCATTGACAAAAGCAGCATGGGACACAGGGTACAATGACTGATGGAGGTGCAGCACAGTGGGGAGGTAGGAGACACGGGCAACTGGAGAGGGAGTACATTACCTCTTCTTTTGTAGGCAGCTGGAATTTAAAAAGTAACTTCCCTTTCGTGGGGGAAAAAAAAAAAGCAAATGAAAAAAAAATATAGAAACATAGAAAAGTGACAGCAGAAAAAAAAACGTGGTCCATCGAGTTTGTCCATATTTTTTTTTCTTGGGTGGGGGGTGTTTGTTTTTGTTTTGTGTTTGTGTTTTTTTTTTGTTTTTTTGTTTTGTTAACTTGTTTGTCCCAAGCATGTTTAGATCTATACTCACACAAAAAGTTTTTTCTTCTTTTTTTGGGTGGGGTGTGTTTGTTTTTTTTGTTTTGTGTTTACTTTTTTTTGGTGTTTTTTTTTTGTTTTTTTGTTTTGTTAACTTGTTTGTCCCAAGCATGTTCATATTCTATACTCAAAAAAAGTTAACAAAACAAAAAAGAACATCCAAACAAAAAAAAAACAAAACACACAAAACAAAAACAAACAAACACCCCCCAGCAAAAAAAAGGTTTTTGTCTGAGTATAGATCTAAACATGCTTGGGACAAAAAAGTGATCAAAGCAAAAAAACAAAAAAGGCAATGACTAAACAAAACAAAAATCCTCAAATAAACAAAACACACAAAACAACCCCCCCCCCAAAAAAAATGTTTTTGCCTGAGTATAGATCTAAACATGCTTGGGACAAAAAAGTTAACAAAGAAAAAAAAAAAAGAAAAAACAACAACAATTAAACAAAACAAAAATCCCCAAACAAAACAAAAGCAAACAAAACAAACAACCCCCCCAAAAAAAACAAAACAAAAAAGGCAATAACTATACCAAAACAAAAATCCCCAAACAAATGAACAAAACACACAAAACAACCCCCCCCCCCCAAAAAAAAAAATGTTTTTGCCTGAGTATAGATCTAAACATTCTTGGGACAAAAAAGTTAACAAAGCAAAAAAAAAAAAGAAAAAACAACAACAATTGAACAAAACAAAAATCCCCAAACAAAACAAAAGCAAACAAAACAAACAACCCCCCCCCAAAAAAAAAAAAACCAAAAAAGGCAATAACTAAACAAAACAAAAATCCCCAAACAAATGAACAAAACACACAAAACAACCCCCCCCCAAAAAAAAAAAAATGTTTTTGCCTGAGTATAGATCTAAACATTCTTGGGACAAGAAAGTTAACAAAGCAAAAAAAAAAACAATAACCAAACAAAACAAAAATCCATAAACAAATAAAACAAAAACAAACAAAACAAACAACCCCCCCCCCAAAAAAAAAAAAATCGTTTTTGTCTGAGTGTAGATCTAAACATGCTTGGGACTAAAAAGTTAACAAAGCAAAAAAACTAAACAAAAAAACAGCAACCAAGCAAAACAAAACAAAAATCCCCAAACAAATAAACAAAACAAAAACAAACAACCCCCCCAAAAAAAAATAAACCAAACAAACATAAAAACAAAAACAAAAAAAACAACTAAAAAAACAGGGTCTCTTTATGTTTCCCTAGCGGTGTTCCTGTGTTTACCATTTCTGTCTCCTTGGATCCATCTTCTTCTGCTCTCTTGTTTTCTTATGTAAAATTGATGGATTTCTGTGTTGGCTTTTCCCGTAGAACCGGCTGTGAAAGCCTGAATTTTCTTCTCCCCGCTGATAACCGGTTTCCATCTCTTCTGTGCTAAAGAATGACATGAGAATTGCATGTTGCTGAAAATTGATTTTCTTAGCGTGTAATTTCATCCGACTGCTCGCTCACGTGTGCCTCCGTGTGAACAGCGGGCCCCATACAGGGGAGACAGTGCTAGGAAAATACTAGCGTGTTCACTGCTGTGACACCATCTGTCCGGCCCAATGTATGGAAGCGAATTAAAGTGACTGTAACGGCAGATTTTCTGTAAGCCCCCCATTCACACCAATGCGATTTTTCATGCAATTTGACCTTTCAAAATCGCATGACAAGTCACACCCTATTTGTGCCTATGGAACCGTTTAAATCGGTGTGACTCCGACTGATTTTGAAAAAATTGCACTAATTTTGGCAATTTCATGTGCGACTTGCAGAAACATCTTGAAAAGTATATCTTATGGCGCTGCTCCAAGCTATGGATGGATGGAAAAGGGTCACCCCACCGGCCATTCAGAAGAGCGCAGCATGAGTCTGAGTAATTCCAGTGACAGCCAATACCAGGGGCGGACTGACCATTTGGAAACTCAGGCACTGCCCGAGGGCCCGGGGTCAGTAGGGGGCCCCATGAGATGCCCCTGGTACCTTTTTCATAGGCTTTTTTGAGTTTGGGCAAGGACACAGGGGCCCCATGATCCCCTATTGCCCGGGGCCCCATGAGTTGTCAGTCCGCCCCTGAATAGGAGTTGCTATTGCTACGAGTCTGAAGACAGAGCCCTGTCAGGAGAGCTGGAAGCTTCCTGGTGGGGACTACAACCCTTGTGAGGGGGATTCTGGGCCCAAGGACTGGGAAAGTCTGGCCAGCTACGAGAGTCTGGGAGACGAAAAGAGGGTCTGGGACACGAAGCAAGAGTCTGGGAGACGAAGCGAGAGTCTGGGAGATGAAAAGAGAGTCTAGGAGACCAAGAGAGAGTCTGGGAGACCATGAGAGAGTCTGGGAGACCAAGAGAGAGTCTGGGAGACCATGAGAGAGTCTGGGAGACCAAGAGAGAGTCTGGGAGACCAAGAGAGAGTCTGGGTGACCAAGGGAGAGAGTCTGGGTGACCAAGAGAGAGTCTGCGTGACCAAGAGAGAGTCTGGGTGACCAAGGGAGAGAGTCTGGGTGACCAAGAGAGAGTCTGGGTGACCAAGAGAGAGTCTGGGAGACAAAGAGAGTTGTCAGTCCACCCCTGGCCAATACAAATGAAGGGATGGATGCTGCTCAACCGACCCCCAGGAGTCCAATATTGATAAAGCCAGTCCATCATCTTTATCCTCAGCTTCTTTAGCAAGGCAGTGGTGGTCTTGGAGGTGTGTTTGGGGTCGTTCTGTTGGAATACTGCCCTGCGGCCCAGTCTCCGAAGGGAGGGGATCATGTTCTGCTTCAGTATGTCAGAGTCCATGTTGGCATTCATGGTTCCCTCAATGAACTGTAGCCCCACCAGTGCTGGCAGCACTCATGCAGCCCCAGACCATGACACTCCCACCCAGGGGTGGGCTGACAACTCATGGGGCCCCCCGGGCAATAGGGGATCATGTGGCCCCTGTGTCCTCGCCTACACTCAAATCACACACCAAAAAGCCTATGAAAGGTACCAGGGGCATATCATGGGGCCCCCTACTGGTCAGTCCGCCCCTGCTCCCACCACCATGCTTGACTGCAGGGAAGACTATCAGGGTGGATTAGAGGGGGGTGGGAGGAAGGTTGGGTAAAAAAAAAATGTTGTCCAGAGCAGAGGCGGACTGACCATTTGGAAACTCAGGCATTGCCCGAGGGCCCGGGGTCAGTAAGGGGCCCCATGAGATGCCCCTGGTACCTTTTTCATAGGCTTTTTTGAGTTTGGGCAAGGACACAGGGGCCCCATGATCCCCTATTGCCCGGGGGCCCCATGAGTTGTCAGTCCGCCCCTGGTCCAGAGTGGGGCTTTAAGGTATTCTCTCCTTTTTCACCAAATGTTCTTTGAGGGTATTTTCACTTAGGATCTGATGATCTCACTGTAGCACTACCCTCATGAGGGCCACTGGGTAATGGGTATTCCTAAGCAGGGGCGGACTGGCAACTCATGGGGCCCCCGGGCAATATCGGATCATGGGGCCCCTGTGTCCTTCCCCAACATCAAAAAAGCCTATGAAAAAGGTACCAGGGGCATCTCATGGGGCCCCCTACTGACCCCGGGCCCTCGGGCAGTGCCCGAGTTTCCAAATGGTCAGTCCGCCCCTGTTCCTAAGCCTCTCTCCACACAGCCAGGCAACAGGTATTTCTCACACAGATTTGCAGGACTCGAAGGACAGGGACCAGTCTATGGGATTGGTTTTGTTGTTTTATCAGGAGAAATCAACTTGGATAGGGAAATAGGGATTGTAGGGATGCCCAGTTTGGCCTAAACCAATGGAGGGGGACGCTTCCTTCCTATGTACAGATCAGATCCTGGACTGATCTTTTCCTGAAAGCTGTCAGTTGCTGCAGATCAGTAGCAGCCAGGGGCGGACTGACCATTTAGGCACTTGGGCACTGCCCGAGGGCCCGGGGTCAGTAGGGGGCCCCATGAGATGCCCCTGGTACCTTTTCATAGGCTTTTTTGGGTGTGGTTTGAGTGTGGGCAAGGGCACAGGGGCCCCATGATTTCCTATTGCCCGGGGCCCCATGAGTTGTCAGTCCACCCCTGGTAGCAGCTGCCCTTTACGAACGAGGAACTAGGAGCCTCTCAAAAATCAGGGGATCAGTTCCAGTAATTGTCCCCCCCCCATCATGCTGATCCCCCTCCCTGTGCCCCATATGATTCCCCCTGCTGCTCAGGTCCCCTTTGTGCCCCCACAGTGCTGCCGGCTTACCCATCAGCAGCTGCAAGCACTCAATAGGATCCTTCAGAATGGAGAGTGGAAGAAAGGTCCAGTAAATATGTCACATTTAGAGATGAGCGAATTATTCAAAAATTCGATTCGGCTGATTCGCCGAATTTGCGGGAGAAATTAGATTCGATGCAAATTTATTCGCCGCGAATTTAACTTATTTAAAGGGTTTCTAGGCTTCAGAGAGCCTTTATATTAGTGCAGAACACTGTACCTTTAATTTAAATGCCCTTGGAGTCTGCTGGGGAATCGAAATAATACTGTCAGTCAGTATGACATGCAGATGAGTGCCGTCGATCTTAGAATCACCGCACACTTCACTCATTTGGGCAGTCACGGGGCACGACAAAGAAGAAGAAGAAGAAGAAGAATGAAAAGAAGAAGAAGAATGAAAAGAAGAAGAAGAAGAATGAAAAGAAGAAGAATGAAAAGAAGAAGAAGAAGAATGAAAAGAAGAAGAATGAAAAGAAGAATGAAAAGAAGAATGAGAAGAATGAAAAGAAGAAGAAGAATGAAAAGAAGAAGAAGAATGAAAAGAAGAGAAGAAGAAGAATGAAAAGAAGAATGAAAAGAAGAATGAGAAGAATGAAAAGAAGAATGAAAAGAAGAAGAAGAATGAAAAGAAGAATGAGAAGAAGAATGAAAAGAAGAATGAGAAGAAGAATGAGAAGAATGAAAAGAAGAATGAGAAGAATGAAAAGAAGAATGAGAAGAATGAAAAGAAGAATGAAAAGAAGAAGAAGAATGAAAAGAAGAAGAAGAATGAAAAGAAGAATGAAAAGAAGAAGAAGAAGAATGAAAAGAAGAAGAAGAAGAATGAAAAGAAGAAGAAGAATGAAAAGAAGAATGAAAAGAAGAAGAAGAATGAAAAGAAGAAGAAGAATGAAAAGAAGAATGAACTATATTACTATATCAGTCTCTAATGGATGCTGGAGAGTTAAACCCCCTAACACCTGCTGTGCCCATTATGAGGGGTTCCCACCATCCCTGTGCTGAGGTTCCAGGTCTGCACACCTGCTGCGCCCATTATGAGAAGTTCCCACCATCCCTGTGCTGAGTTCCTGGGTCTGTACACCTGCTCTGCCCATTAGGAGGAGTTCCCACCATCCCTGTGCTAAATTCCTGGGTCTGCACACCTGCTGTTCCCATTATGAGGGGTTTCTACCATCCCTGTGCTGAGGTCCCAGGTCTGCACACCTGCTGCGCTCATTACTAGGGGTTCCCACCATCCCTGTGCTGAGGTTCTGGGTATGCACACCTGCTGTGCCCATTATGAGGGGTTCCCACCATCCCTGTGCTGAGGTTCCAGGTCTGCACACCTGCTGCGCCCATTATGGGAAGTTCCCACCATCCCTGTGCTGAGTTCCTGGGTCTGTACACCTGCTCTGCCCATTAGGAGGGGTTTCTACCATCCCTGTGCTGAATTCCTGGGTCTGCATGTACACCTGCTGTGTCCATTGTGAGGGATTCCCACCATTCCTGCACTGAGTACCTGAGTCTGTACACCTGCCAAAAGAAAGTTTCAGGATTTTGAAGGAGCAAAATACAGTAATACTGGAACAAAAATGAGCTGCGTGGTGGAGTTGCCAGAAGAAGAAGAAGAAGAATGAAAAGAAGAAGAAGAAGAATGAAAAGAAGAAGAAGAAGAATGAAAAGAAGAATGAAAAGAAGAAGAAGAAGAAGAATGAAAAGAAGAATGAAAAGAAGAAGAAGAAGAATGAAAAGAAGAATGAAAAGAAGAAGAAGAAGAATGAAAAGAAGGAGAATGAAAAGAAGAATGAAAAGAAGAAGAAGAAGAATGAAAAGAAGAAGAAGAAGAATGAAAAGAAGAATGAAAAGAAGAAGAAGAAGAATGAAAAGAAGAAGAAGAATGAAAAGAAGAGGAAGAAGAATGAAAAGAAGAATGAAAAGAAGAAGAATGAAAAGAAGAAGAGTGAAAAGAAGAAGAAGAATGAAAAGAAGAAGAAGAAGAATGAAAAGAAGAAGAATGAAAAGAAGAAGAAGAATGAAAAGAAGAAGAAGAAGAATGAAAAGAAGAAGAAGAAGAATGAAAAGAAGAATGAAAAGAAGAAGAAGAAGAAGAATGAAAAGAAGAATGAAAAGAAGAAGAAGAAGAATGAAAAGAAGAAGAAGAATAATGAAAAGAAGAAGAAGAAGAAGAATGAAAAGAAGAATGAAAAGAAGAAGAAGAAGAATGAAAAGAAGAAGAAGAAGAATGAAAAGAAGAATGAAAAGAAGAAGAAGAAGAAGAATGAAAAGAAGAAGAAGAATGAAAAGAAGAATGAAAAGAAGAAGAAGAAGAATGAAAAGAAGAAGCAGAAGAATGAAAAGAAGAATGAAAAGAAGAAGAAGAAGAATGAAAAGAAGAATGAAAAAGAATGAAAAGAAGAATGAAAAGAAGAAGAAGAAGAATGAAAAGAAGAAGAAGAAGAATGAAAAGAAGAAGAAGAATGAAAAGAAGAAGAAGAATGAAAAGAAGAATGAAAAGAAGAAGAAGAAGAATGAAAAGAAGAATTAAAAGAAGAAGAAGAAGAATGAAAAGAAGAAGAAGAAGAATGAAAAGAAGAAGAAGAAGAATGAAAAGAAGAATGAAAAGAAGAAGAAGAATGAAAAGAAGAAGAAGAAGAATGAAAAGAAGAATGAAAAGAAGAAGAAAGAAAAATGAAAAGAATAAGAAGAAGAATGAAAAGAAGAAGAAGAATGAAAAGAAGAATGAAAAGAAGAAGAAGAAGAAGAATGAAAAGAAGAATGAAAAGAAGAAGAAGAAGAAGAAGAATGAAAAGAAGAATGAAAAGAAGAAGAAGAATGAAAAGAAGAAGAAGAATGAAAAGAAGAAGAAGAAGAATGAAAAGAAGAAGAAGAAGAATGAAAAGAAGAAGAAGAAGAATGAAAAGAAGAATGAAAAGAAGAAGAAGAAGAATGAAAAGAAGAATGAAAAGAAGAAGAAGAAGAATGAAAAGAAGAAGAAGAAGAATGAAAAGAAGAAGAATGAAAAGAAGAAGAAGAATGAAAAGAAGAAGTATTCCAGTACAGCAAAAAGTGTATCTGCAGAGAGCTCCGCTATTTCTGACAGTTCTCTGACAGTTCCTTCACATTTACAGCGGTTGAAACATTGTATCTATTTATTTCCGAATAAAAACATCTGTATCCTAAATGGAAACAAATAGATACAATGTTTCAACCGCTGTAAATGAACTGTCAGAGAACTGTCAGAAATAGCGGAGCTCTCTGCAGTGACACTTTTGCCGGCTGATCAGGAAAAATTCGATTCGTGCACCCGAAGTTGGCTAAAATTCGGATTCGATGCGAATCGAATTTTTCCCGATATTCGAAACGAATTCCACTTCGCCTGGTTCGATTCGCTCATCTCTAGTCACATTTACCAGCCCCTCCTTTCTTGAATGAACACAATGAGTGATCGGTAGCGATCACTCGCTGTGTTCATTCATAACTGAAGCCTGTGTTTTTTTGTTTTGTTTTTTGGTGGGGGCTCTCAGGTTGGCTGTATGGGCCCCCGTGGTTTCTAACGTGCCCGCTGTACCCTGGAAATCTGAGTCTGAATATGGACTTGTGACACCGGCCTTTGCTGCACGTTCAGCTCTTCCTATTAAAGGTGAATAACGTATCTGATGGACGTTGTCTGTGATATCCTCAGCCGGAGCGAACGTCCCTAACTGCACAAAACGGGAATGCAAATGCGCCATTAATTAGAAGCACGCCACTCCCTGGGGGATGGTAACATACAACCGCAGAGGATTACACAAGCAAATTAATATCATCATCATCACCCCTCTGATACGGAGACGGGATAAATGCAGAATTCAAGAGGTTGGATCTTCAGATCCTTCATGACTAAAACACACAATAAAAAAACTAATAAGAAACAAGAAACCCGAAGGCGTCAGTGTAACGATATTCATGTTTATGTCTTCAAAGGCGTTTGAAGGAGATTTCTCTAACCGACTGATCTGATTGGTCTTGACAATTGAACGATAAAAGGGTCAGATCCTGCAAGATCATCATTTCATGTCGTCACTCACTGTAACTGAGGTCCGCGCCTTTTTGTTTGTGGTGTTCACTTTCTTCTAATGGTGGTCAGAGAATAGGTGCAGGTACCACCCCCCCCCCCCTCCAAGTCACCCCTTGTCTCCGCCCCCTACCCACCTCCCAGTACCACCCCTTAAGAGAATCCGGAACAAAGTATCATTTTGTGGTGCTAAATAACTTGTATGAAATTTGTTAATGATATAAAAAAAAACACTGAAATTGGGAAAAAAGATCCGCCTTCAGCAACTCCACCCAACACAAATTCTCGCCGGCTACAAAATCCAAATTTCTCTGTACAATTCTGATAATCTAAATACTAACTAAATTGTCCACCAAATCTAGACTGCTATTCCTTCTTCCACCCCGCTACACTTACCCCTCTCCCTTCCTACCCCCCTTACCACCCCTCCCTGTTTAATACCCCCTAAACATCCCATACACCTCACCAAGGTTCAACACGTATACCTCTAATCAGGGGCGGACTGACAACTCATGGGGCCCCCGGGCAATAGGGGATCATGGGGCCCCTGTGTCCTTGCCCAAACTCAAAAAAGCCTATGAAAAAGGTACCAGGGGCATCTCATGGGGCCCCTTACTGACCCCGGGCCCTCGGGTAATGCCTGAGTTTCCAAATGGTCAGTCCGCCTCTGCTCTGGACAACATTTTTTTTTTACCCAACCTTCCTCCCACCCCCCTCTAATCCACCCTGATAGTCTTCCCTGCAGTCAAGCATGGTGGTGGGAGCAGGGGCGGACTGACCAGTAGGGGGCCCCATGATATGCCCCTGGTACCTTTCATAGGCTTTTTGGTGTGTGATTTGAGTGTAGGCGAGGACACAGGGGCCACATGATCCCCTATTGCCCGGGGGGCCCCATGAGTTGTCAGCCCACCCCTGGGTGGGAGTGTCATGGTCTGGGGCTGCATGAGTGCCCCCGGGGCTCATGGGGCCCCCTACTGACCCCGGGCCCTCGGGCAGTGCCCGAGTTTCCAAGTGGTCAGTCCGCCCCTGCCTCTAATGTTAGTGTTTTACATACCACTATCAGCCCCAGCCAACTGGTGGGGTAAATACTCAATACTATGTTGTATTATTATGTTTACCCCTGAACCGAATATCCTTACCCTGTTATGTTCCTAAAAAAAGCCTCAATAAAGATTATTAAAACATAGAAAAAAACTGTAAAAAAAAATTGCAGTCAGCAACAATAGAACCAACAGCAAGAATAGATCCCAGCAACTATAGATCCCTGAGCAACTATAGATCCACAGCAACACAGGAACCAACAGCAACAATAGATCCACAGCAACTCTAGATCCCAGAGCAACAATAGAACCAACAGCAACAATAGATACCCAGCAACTATAGACCCCCAGCAACAACAGATCCCCAACAACAAAAGCTCCCCCCAGCAAAAATAGACCCCCCCGCAACAAAATACAGCAGCAATGGAACCAACAGCAACAATAGATCCCCAGCTACTATAGACCCTCCGCAACAATAGATCCACAGCAACAATAGAACCAACAGCAACAATAGATACCCATCAACTATAAACTATCCCCAACAACAAAAGACCCCCCAGCAAAAAATAGACCCCCGCAACCAAACACACCAGCAGCAACAATAGATCCCCAGCAACTATGGACCCCCAGAAACAATAGATCCCAAACAACAAAAGACCCCCCAGCAAAAATAGAAACCCCCGCAACAAAATACACCACCAGTAACAATAGAATCAACAGCAACAATAGATCCCCAGCAACTATAGACCCCCAGCAACAATAGATTCACTGCAACAATAGAACCAACAGCAACAATATATACCCAGCAACTAGACCCCCCAGCAACAATAGTTCCACATCAACAATAGAGCCAACAGCAACAATAGATACCCAGCAACTATAGACCCCCAGCAACAACAGATCCCCAACAACAAAATATCCCCCAGCAAAAATAGACCCCCGCAACAAAATACACCCCAGCAACAATAGAACCAACAGCAACAATAGATCCCCAGCAACAATGGACCCCCAGCAACACTAGATCCACAGCAACAATAGAACCAACAGCAACAATAGATCCCCAGCAACTATAGATCCACAGCAACAATAGAACCAACAGCAACAATAGATACCCAGCAACTATAAACCCCCAGAAACAACAGATCCCCAACAACAAGAGAAACCCTACAGCAAAAATAGACCCCCCCCGCAACAAAATTCACCCCCAGCAACAATAGAACCAACAGAAACAATAGATCCCCAGCAACAATAGATCTGTCCACCACCAATAGACCCCCAGCAAAAATAGACCCCCGCAACACAATACACCCCAGCAACAATAGATCTCCCAGTAGCCAACATCAATAGAACCTCCAGTAATAATAGACCCCTCACTTAACAGTATATCCATCCACGCAACAATAGACTCCCCTGAAACAATAGATCCCCCCAGAGACAATAGATTCCTCCCAGCAGTCAGCACACCCCAGCATTCCTTGCCATTGCATATATATAGTGCTGGAGGTGCCAGAACTGCATTCCCTTGTGTTCCCACTGAAAAAAGCCCTGGTCCTGGACAGTGGTCCTGATTTAGTAAAGCTCATGAGTGTATGCTGCATGCTGGTTCATGCTTACAAACAGATGGTATCTTTGCAGTGTTATTTATTAATTTCAGGTACTTATATAGCTCCATCAATTTACGCAGCACAATATATATTGTACATTCACATCAGTCCCCGCCCCCGAGGAGCGTACAATCTAAGGTCCCTAACTCACATTCATACATACACATACATACTAGGGACAATTTAGACAGGAGCCAATTCACCTACCAGCATGTCTTTGGAGTGTGGAAGGAAACCGGAGTACCCGGAGGAAACCCGCGCAGGCACAGGGGGAACATGCAAACTCCAGGCAGGTGGTGCTGTGGTTGGGATTTGAACCTATGACCAATACTGTAATATTCACTAGGCATCCATGAGCCACATAAACATGCTTGCACATGATCCAGCACACGTTCAGTGCAATTTATTATCAATCGTGACTTGCGATAGGGTGTGCACTCCAAATCTTAACATATGCAACCTAAATGGTAACATGTCTAAGGGGTCTGTTTAAAAAAACAATTAGCATAGCTGTTCATCTAGTGAAACAGACATACACATTCATTCAGCGTGAATGGGACAAAAGTGAATGTTCCCACGAAAAAAGAGTGCATTGAAAAAATACATTTTGCCCACTAGATGGTGTGGAAGATGATAGGAAATAAGTATTTGTATTATTGCCATCTACTGGCCACAATGTGGTATTTTCCTGAACAATCATTTTTCTATTTTAAATATTATTTATAAAAAAAAAATGCATTGATGTTTGGTAAAACTTGCATGTACGTGGGGCAAAATCAAATGTTTGAAGGCTATTTCCTCTACAGGTCGAATCACGAAAAATGAGTGGTTGAGCAAAATACCACATTATGGCCTCTAGAAGGTGGTAATATACCGTAAATACTTTTTTTCTATTACTGCCGGTACAGGATTCTGTATAGGGAGAATTTCTATTTATTTATTCTATTTAATTCTTTTCTTCAATTGGTTGAATTAGATGGATAAATGCCTTTTTATTTTTAAACCTCGTTATGGGGGTTATTTACTAAAACTTAAGAGTGCAAAATCCGCTGCAGCTCTGCATGGCAGCCATTCAGTTTCTAACTTTCTAACAGTTTCTAACTTCAGCTTGTTCAATGAAACTTTGAGAATAAAACCTGGAAGCTGATTGGTTTCTATGCAGAACTGTACCAGATTTTGCACTCTCAAAAGTTTTAGTAAATAACCCCCCTATGTAACTATGAACTTCGGCACCACCCAGTGGCCCAAAAGCAGCATTTTCCAAAACCACAATTTTTTTCATGTATGAGAAACATTTGACCCAGATAGTGTTCTGTCCAGGATTCAAACTGAGGACCCCAGATCTGCAAACAGAACAACTAAATTGTAGTCAACCAAAAACCTTAATGCTGTCATCTCCACCTACAATTAGGTAGTGTTTGCTCAGTACCTGCATTAATGGTCAAAAGTAAGAAAAACAAATAAAAAAAGATAATTGTAGTAGGCAGTATGAGTATTAATCTACAAAAATACTTTATTAATATATAAACAATGCAGCAATAAATCTGCACATCCTCTAAAACTGACATGTCAGTTTGTGATGGATTGACTTTTTAGAGTGAACCTGTGCCCAGATTATACAAAATAAAGTATTTACATATTCCAAACAAGCATGAAAAGTGCTTTAAAGAAAGCATTCATTCATCTCTGTAGCTATAGTCATTGTGGGTAAATGAATGCTCAATGTTCACAACACAGGCAATAAAAACGTAGCTATTTTCCTATTACTTTCAATGGAGAGTAGAATCTTGGCAGTCAGCCAGCCCTCCGCTGTAGCCTCACAGCTGGTGATTCTAAGGCTGCCTTGCACAATAGGTCCTCAGCATTCATTCCTGAAGCATAGGGCCCTAAACATGAGTACTGCTTGGTACAGGGGCCAGTCGAGTCCAGCTGCAGCCTGC
This sequence comes from Staurois parvus, assembly GCF_062004578.1. Lineage (NCBI taxonomy): Eukaryota > Metazoa > Chordata > Amphibia > Anura > Ranidae > Staurois > Staurois parvus. The sequence goes on from NW_028318353.1 coordinate 1,310,550, forward strand.
CATAGATTTTTTGCACTCCTGTTTGCCAGATTATTGTGCTCTCTCCAGCTGATATCTTTATGTACTTGCAGCTGTCCTCATCTCCACTACAATACGTTACTGACCCTTGGCTTGTTCCTCAACTATCCTTCTGCTTGATCCCAACCTGCAGCCACTTGTTACCGACCTTTGGCTTGTTCCTCGACTATCCTTCTGCTTGATTCCAACCTGCAGCCACTTGTTACCGACCTTTGGCTTGTTCCACAACTATCCTTCTGCTTGATTCCAACCTGCAACCACTTGTTACCGACCTTTGGCTTGTTCCTCGACTGTCCTTCTGCTTGATTCCAACCTGCAACCACTTGTTACCGACCTTTGGCTTGTTCCTCGACTATCCTTCTGCTTGATCCCAACCTGCAACCACTTGTTACCGACCTTTGTCTCGTTCCCTGACTATCCTTCTGCTTGATTCCAACCTGCAACCACTTGTTACCGACCTTTGGCTTATTCCTCGACTATCCTTCTGCTTGATTCCAACCTGCAACCACTTGTTACCGACCTTTGGCTTGTTCCTCGACTGTCCTTCTGCTTGATTCCAACCTGCAACCACTTGTTACCGACCTTTGACTTATTCCTCGACTATCCTTCTGCTTGATTCCAACCTGCAACCACTTGTTACCGACCTTTGGCTTGTTCCTCGACTGTCCTGCTTGATTCCAACCTGCAACCACTTGTTACCGACCTTTGGCTCATTCCTTGACTATCCTTCTGCTTGATTCCAACCTGCAACCACTTGTTACCAACCTTTGGCTTGTTCCTCGACTATCCTTCTGCTTGATCCCAACCTGCAACCACTTGTTACCAACCTTTGGCTCATTCCTTCACTATCCTTCTGCTTGATTCCAACCTGCAACCACTTGTTACCAACCTTTGGCTTGTTCCTCAACTATCCTTCTGCTTGATCCCAACCTGCAACCACTTGTTACCGACCTTTGGCTCATTCCTTCACTATCCTTCTGCTTGATTCCAACCTGCAACCACTTGTTACTGAGCTTTTGGCTTGATCCTCGACTATTCTTCTGCTTGATCCCAACCTGGAACAACTTGTTTCCAACCTTTGATTTGTTCCTCAACTATCCTTCTGCTTGATTCCAACCTGCAACCACTTGTTACCGACCTTTGGCTTGTTCCTCGACTATCCTTCTGCTTGATCCCAACCTGCAACCACTTGTTACCGACCTTTGGCTCATTCCTTGACTATCCTTCTGCTTGATCCCAACCTGCAACCACTTGTTACCGACCTTTGTCTCGTTCCCTGACTATCCTTCTGCTTGATTCCAACCTGCAACCACTTGTTACCGACCTTTGGCTTATTCCTCGACTATCCTTCTGCTTGATTCCAACCTGCAACCACTTGTTACCGACCTTTGGCTTGTTCCTCGACTGTCCTTCTGCTTGATTCCAACCTGCAACCACTTGTTACCAAGCTTTAGCTTGTTCCACAACTATCCTTCTGCTTGATCCCAACCTGCAACCACTTGTTACCGACCTTTGACTTATTCCTCGACTATCCTTCTGCTTGATTCCAACCTGCAACCACTTGTTACCGACCTTTGGCTCTTTCCTCGACTGTCCTTCTGCTTGATTCCAACCTGCAACCACTTGTTACCGACCTTTGGCTTGTTCCTCGACTGTCCTGCTTGATTCCAACCTGCAACCACTTGTTACCGACCTTTGGCTCATTCCTTGACTATCCTTCTGCTTGATTCCAACCTGCAACCACTTGTTACCAACCTTTGGCTTGTTCCTCGACTATCCTTCTGCTTGATCCCAACCTGCAACCACTTGTTACCAACCTTTGGCTCATTCCTTCACTATCCTTCTGCTTGATTCCAACCTGCAACCACTTGTTACCAACCTTTGGCTTGTTCCTCGACTATCCTTCTGCTTGATCCCAACCTGCAACCACTTGTTACCGACCTTTGGCTCATTCCTTCACTATCCTTCTGCTTGATTCCAACCTGCAACCACTTGTTACTGAGCTTTTGGCTTGATCCTCGACTATTCTTCTGCTTGATCCCAACCTGGAACAACTTGTTTCCAACCTTTGATTTGTTCCTCAACTATCCTTCTGCTTGATTCCAACCTGCAACCACTTGTTACCGACCTTTGGCTTGTTCCTCGACTATCCTTCTGCTTAATCCCAACCTGCAACCACTTGTTACCGACCTTTGGCTCATTCCTTGACTATCCTTCTGCTTGATTCCAACCTGCAACCACTTGTTACCAACCTTTGGCTTGTTCCTCATCTATGCTTCTGCTTGATTCCAACCTGCAACTACTTGTTACCGACCTTTGGCTCATTTTTCAACCCTCTCCAATTGCTTTGCTTGGATCCGACACGCAGAAAGTGATAACACATGTGCTTAGCCAATTTGTAGACATCTACTAAGGCCAATTTAGACAGGAGCCAATTTACCTACCAAAGGGGATGATTTACCAAAATCAGTGCAGCAGGGCATGGTGGCCAATCAGCTTCTATCTTCAGCTTGTTCAATTATGCTTTAACAATAAAACCTGGAAGCTGATTGGTTTCTATGCGGAGTTGCATCAGATTTTGCACTCTCCAGTTTTAACCACTTCCCGTCCGGCAGCTAAATGACCGGACGGTGGCAGTGCAGGGGCGGTTGCTGTTTATAAATGGCACCCACCATTTTGGATTGTGTGCGCTCCCTGGGAGCGTGCGGCACCACGATCCGGTGCCCGCTGTGTCCTGGGACACAACAGAACACCAATCGCTGTACGGGACCTCTGTGTGAGGTCCCGATCATGTGATCACTGATTGGCCAATCAGTGATCACATGAATAGGTGTAAGCAAGATGTCACTTGTGACATCATTGCTTGCTACGTGTGAAATCTGTGAATGATCACAGAGATCACATGGTACAGAGCCACTCACAACAGCCTTGTACCATGTGACAAGCTGTGACCAATCACAGCTCACACTGTACTGCTAGGGTGACAGTATGCTAAAAAAAACCATAAATAATAATATAAAAAAAAATAAAATAATGTAAACATTTTTTTTTAATTATAATTTTTGGTTATAAACTAATTTGGGTTATTATGTTTTACTAAAAAGATAACTGAACACATTTTGGCCAAGATTTATGAAGAAAGATTATTTACTTGCAAAATTGTATAAGAAAAACACTTTTTTTCAAAATTTTGTGGACTTTTTCGTTTATATAGCAAAAAAAAAAAAAAAATCCCAGCGGTGAATAAATATCACCAAAATAAAGCTTTATTTGTCTCAAAAAAAATACTAAAAAATTCATATGGGTACAGTGTTGCATGACCGCGCAATTCTCATTCAAAGTGTGACAGCGCTGAAAGCTGAAAATTGTCCTGGACAGGAAGGGGGGTGAAAGTGTCCGGACTGGAAGGAGGTGAAAGTGTCCAGACAGGAAGGGGGTGAAAGTGTCCGGACTGGAAGGGGGGAAAGTGTCCGGACTGGAAGGGGGGAAAGTGTTTGGACTGGAAGGGGGGGAAAGTGTCTGGACTGGAAGGGGGTAAAAGTGTCCGGACTGGAAGGGGGTAAAAGTGTCCGGACTGGAAGGGGGTGAAAGTGTCCGGACTGGAAGGGGGTGAAAGTGTCCGGACAGGAAGGGGGTGAAAGTGTCCGGACTGGAAGGGGGTGAAAGTGTCCGGACTGGAAGGGGGGAAAGTGTACGGACTGGAAGGGGTTGAAAGTGTCCGGACTGGAAGGGGGGAAAGTGTACGGACTGGAAGGGGGTGAAAGTGTACGGACTGGAAGGGGGTGAAAGTGTCTGGACTGGAAGGGGGTGAAAGTGTCCGAACAGGAAGGGGGTGAAAGTGTCCAGACTGGAAGGGGGGAAAGTGTCCAGACTGGAAGGGGGGAAAGTGTCCGGACTGGAAGGGGGTGAAAGTGTCCGGACTGGAAGGGGGTGAAAGTGTCCGGACTGGAAGGGGGTGAAAGTGTACAGACTGGAAGGGGGTGAAAGTGTCCAGACTGGAAGGGGGTGAAAGTGTCCAGACTGGAAGGGGGTGAAAGTGTCCGAACAGGAAGGGGGTGAAAGTGTCCAGACTGGAAGGGGGGAAAGTGTCCGGACTGGAAGGGGGGAAAGTGTCCGGACTGGAAGGGGGTGAAAGTGTCCGGACTGGAAGGGGGGAAAGTGTCCGGACTGGAAGGGGGTGAAAGTGTCCGGACTGGAAGGGGGGAAAGTGTCCGGACTGGAAGGGGGTGAAAGTGTCCGGACTGGAAGGGGGTGAAAGTGTCCGGACTGGAAGGGGGGGAAAGTGTCCGGACTGGAAGGGGGTGAAAGTGTACAGACTGGAAGGGGGTGAAAGTGTCCGGACTGGAAGGGGGTGAAAGTGTCCGAACAGGAAGGGGGTGAAAGTGTCCGGACTGGAAGGGGGGAAAGTGTCCGGACTGGAAGGGGGGAAAGTGTCCGGACTGGAAGGGGGTGAAAGTGTCCGGACTGGAAGGGGGTGAAAGTGTCCGGACTGGAAGGGGGTGAAAGTGTCCGGACTGGAAGGGGGTGAAAGTGTCCGGACTGGAAGGGGGTGAAAGTGTCCGGACTGGAAGGGGGTGAAAGTGTCCGGACTGGAAGGGGGGAAAGTGTCCGGACTTGAAGGGGGTGAAAGTGTCCGGACAGGAAGGGGGTGAAAGTGTCCGGACAGGGGAGAAGATTCAAACCCCATGCAGATAGAACCGGGGAGTCCAGTGCTGCAAGGCGTAAGTGCTAACCACTGAGGCAGTGTGCCACTCTTTTTGCCCAAGCTATACCAAAATTGCCAAAAACATATATAAATAAAAGTAGACATGAAATTGTCAATGCAAAGGGTGTCCATGTCTCCTTTCATCTCCTCCGTCTGTGTTCCATCACCAAACCTGTATAACAATTTACTTTGCAACATGAAAGCATCTACAACTGCCATCTCCATGGCAACAACATCCACCGTGCATTCCAAGTCCAGGGCTTTAAAAATCCACGCTCTGCGGTTGCCTGCTAAAGAGATCCTCCTAATTCCCAAGTATCACTTATTACAGGAGAGAAATTTCTGAAAAAACAGTCTTTTGAAAATCAAGTGCGACTAGACCAGACTGCCGTATCCAACTCAAGATAATCTGGTTTTAAAATGAGTCTCCGCCAAGACAACTGCTCATTACCGGCATCCTGAATCACTGGAGAAGGCGGACGGGGACTTCAAATAATCAATTTCCAAGGTGGAAATCACAGCCTCGTTTGGTGCTGCAGATTGATTTCGATATGTTTTGAAAGTGCAACACTTTATGGCTGAGAAGCAGCTTCAACCAGACTCCATTGGGGAACGGTTTAACCGCGCCTTACCTTGGAGGAACCTTTGAAATATTTTTAAGGTCTCAGAGAACACCAGCTGAATAAATTATATTTCCAGTTCAGGACACAGTATTATGATCACTAAAATAAAGAACATGTTATATGTAAGAATAAATAATATAGCATACCTAATGTAAGTGACCCCAAGAAGATCATTTTATACCGAATGGTTACAAACATTTTTAGTAAATATGATGAAATTAAATTAACAATTATAACAGAAAAGTATTGTGGACAGAAAAATAGTAGTGTCCCCTAAGATTGGTGGTCAATGTAGAATTGTCCCTTGTACTGGTGGTCAGTATAGAAGAGTCCCTTTGCATTGGTGGTCAGTATAGAAGTGTCCCTTTGCATTGGTGGTCAGTGTAGAAGTGTTCCCTTGCATTGGTGGTCAGTGTAGAAGTGTTCCCTTGCATTGGTGGTCAGTGTAGACGTGTCTCCTTGCATTGGTGGTCAGTATAGAAGTGTACCTTTGCATTGGTGGTCAATATAGAAGTGTTCCCTTGCATTGGTGGTCAATATAGAAGTGTTCCCTTGCATTGGTGGTCAATATAGAAGTGTTCCCTTGCATTGGTGGTCAGTGTAGAAGTGTTCCCTTGCATTGGTGGTCAGTGTAGAAGTGTCCCCTTGCATTGATGGTCAGTGTAAAAATGCACCCTTGCACTGGTGGTCAGTATAGAAGTGTCCCCTTACATTGGTGGTTAGTGTAGAAAAGTCCCCTTGCATTGGTCATTAGTATAGAAGTGTCCCTTTGCATTGGTGGTCAGTGTAGAAGTGTCCCCTTCCATTGGTGGTCAATGTAGAAGTGTCCCCTTGCATTGGTGGTTAGTATAGGAGTGTCCCCTTGCATTGGTGGTCAGTGTAGAAGTGTTCCCTTGCATCGATGGCCAATGTAGAAGCGTTCTCTTGCATTTGTGGTCAGTGTAAAAGTGTACCATTGCATTGGTGGTCAATACAGAAGTGTCCCCTTGTGTTAGTGCTCATTATAGAAGTGCCCCCTTGCACTGGTGGTCAGTATAGAAGTGTCCCCTTGCATTGGTGGTCAGTATAGAAGTGTCCCCTTGCATTGGTGGTTACTGTAGAAAAGTCCCCTTGCATTGGTGGTTAGTATAGAAGTGTCCCTTTGCAATGGTGGTCAATGTAAAAGTGTCCCCTTGCATTGGTGGTCATTATAGAAGTGTCTTCTTGCATTGGTGGTCAGTGTAGAAGTGCCCCCCATTCATTGGTGGTCAATATAGAAGTGTCCTCTTGAAGTGGTGGCCAGTATAGAAGTGTCCCCTTGCATTGGTGGTCAGTGTAGAAGTGTCCCCTTCCATTGGTGGTCAATATAAAAGTGTCCTCTTGCAGTGGTGGCCAGTATAGAAGTGTCCCCTTGTATTGGTGGGCAATACAGACATGTGCCCTAACATTAGCGATCAGTGTGGAAGTGTACCCTTACATCGGTGGTCAGTATAGAAGTACCTCCTGTGAAGAACGTGGTGCCCAACCCCTGCCCTTCCTATCAACTCGTGAGAAAGGACCAGCCAATCGCACACCGCACTATCACTTGTGTAACAATGCCACTCTCATTTGTACCCTGTACAAAGATATCCTAGCTTGCGGGACCACAATCTAGGTGCCAGCAGCCTGAAAGAGATTGTCATTGGGTTATTTCATTAGCAATGAACCCCTTTAACCACTTGAGCTCCTGAGGATTTACCCCCCTTAATGACCACGCCTCTTTTTGCTACTCGGCGCTGCACTAATTCAACTGATAATTGCGCGGTCATGCAATGCTGCACCCAAACGAAATTTACCTCCTTTTTTCACACAAATAGAGCTTTCTTTCGGTGTAATTTACCTCCTTTTTTTCACACAAATAGAGCTTTCTTTCGGTGTAATTCGGTGCACTTTTTTATTTTTCACGCTATAAACAAAAAAACGCCAAAAATTTTGAAGAAAAACAATATTTTTTATTTTCAAAAAAAACCTGACACTGTACTAATGGCAATGGGGAGGAAGGGGTTAACTTTATTTTGCAGGGAAGGGTTATAGGAGTGAGGGGGAGTGTTTTACTAGGGGGCGGGGTGTGTACTGGGTGGGACAAGGCTGATCGAGAAAGAGAAACTGTTCTTTCTCGATCAGCTCATCCTCGAGCTGACAGGGAAGTGACAGACAGCACAGCTACTGCAGCTGTGCTCTCTGTCACTGTTTGCCGCCGATCGCCGGGACATAGCCGCTAATGAGCGGCTGTGACCCGGCGAATCACATCTGCGGCGGTGATCCGCGGGACAAATAGGGCGGCGGCGCGCCTCTCGCGCGCCCCCTATTTGTTTACAAAACACACGTCTTAAAACGTGGTTTTGCCTGTGAGTGCCGCCCTGCAACCGTATATGTACAGTGGCAGGGCGGCAAGCGGTTAATAAATTCAAAAATATAGAAAATGAATAAAAGGTAAAAATTCAATAAATTTTGTGCAAAAACGCAAAACAAACTTGGTGCAGAGTTCAGCAGGGATGAAATATCTGTGTGCTCTCCTTCCAATCAGCCTGAGGTGATGCAGGTGAAGGTTGCAGATAGAGGGCTACTATGTAAGCCTGAATGGTCATATGGATCTCTCCCTCCTCAGATCTTTCCTTGATCCAGCCATTTAAGCATTCCTCATACGGATCATGTAAATAGAGAAAAGTGCATAGTGCTTTATTGTTGATAAAAATAAACACTTTAATATGCACTCACATTGATTAAAAACAATCTGCACTTTGTATAATAGCCGCTTAAAGCGGTGAAGACCAGCCCCTCGGGTGTGCTCGCATAGACTACCAGTGCTCGCTGTGTAAGGATGCGTGGTGACGTCACTGCAGTGACAAGACCTTAACAAGGTGGCTGTCCCTATTGGGCACAATCATTACACCCCCAACATTAGTGGTCAACAGAGAAGTATCTCGCAAAAAGCCAAAGGTATCATTTTTTGATTCAAGCAGGGTTTGGTGAACATGGTTCAAGTTTGGCTGCCAAATCTGAACCCTATTGAAGTCAATGGGAGTAACATGTTAAAGTGTTCTGGCCATTGCCTAGGCAAGGAATAATCAAACAAATGTCATGGCGGACCGTGAACTCACCCAGGGTACATGTACCAAAGCAAAAATAATGTAAAAAGCTTTGTTTGGCAGAGAGCAGCGATTTTTGTAATGCTTAACCTCCCTAACGGTATTCCCGAGTGTAGCTCGGGGTAAAATGTCAGTACCAAAAGCGGTAACCCTGAGCTACACTCGGGCTTACCATACGGCGCTGCATAGGGAGTCCCTGCAGAGCTTACCTTGTCCTTCGCTCCGGCGATGTGTCCCCTGCAGCATCCCCAACCATCTCCTCCGGCATCTGGCTCCTGTGTTCCGGTCCCTGTGACGTCGGGACGTACGGGCGCCGCCGGCGGCGGGAAATTTGAAAATTTAAAAAAATCATTTTTTTCAAAACGATTTTACATAGTAAAACATTGCTGTTTCAACCCATTTCACATACATTTTGTCCCGAGTGCTTTGTCCGGCGCCCTGCCTGCATTTTTACTGTTCTTTCTGCCTGGAAACTGAGAAACGTCCATGGCGTCCAAAAAGCGTCCCTTTAGGTCAAAAGCGGTTTTAGACCGGCTAGAGAACAGCGATAGTAAATCAGAACCACTTGCAGAATTGAGTGATAATGATTCGTGGGGGAAATTCCTCATCAGACACTGAAAACGATTCTGCGACTGAGCTCAGTGATGTGCGAACTTGGCGCTCTATTTCACATTTCAGTGTTTTTGGTTTGATTATATTATTGAATTACATTTTTTATTATTATTATATTATTATTTTTTATGATTATTTATTAAATTATAATTTATGATTTTGTGTTTCAAATTTTATCCTCCCCGGGATGTTTACTAGACTCTTGTTCGGACAGATTTCAGTGAGTTATTCCTAAGAATTACAGCCTACAATAAAAAAACGACATATTTCCATGCAAAATAATGGTACCGCTTTCAGCACCAAAAATCTGAAATAATCAGACCGCCAGGGAGGTTAAAGTGAAACATTAAAAATGCAAAACTACATTAAATAACAAGCCTTGGGCATGCCCTGAATCTGCCTATGAAGTGGCCCATTCATACAACCTACTACAGCAACACTGACATTTACAAAGCAAAAGGTGTGTTTTAAAATTCAGTATAGGTAAATATTGGGCTTGATTTACTAAAGGCAAATAGACTGCATTTTGGAAGAACAGTTACACACTACAAGTGCAGTTGCTCCAGAGCTTAGAAAATGAGGTAAAGCTTCACTTTCTATAAGAATCACAAATCACATGCAAGAAAAATAAAACAAAACAGCCTTTTGCTTGCACATGATTGGATGATGGAAGTCAGCAGAGCTTCTCCTCATTTACTAATCCCTGGAGCAACTGCAATTCCCAAAGTGCACAGTTTATTTGTGTAGTGCAGGGGTGCCCAAACTATGGCCCTCCAGGTGTTGAGGAACTGCAAGTCCCATGAGGCCTTGCAAGGCTCTGACATCCACATGCAAGACACCCAGAGGCATGATGGGACTTGTAGTACTTCAACAGCTGGAGTGCCATAGTTTGGACACCCCTGGACCCTCATGAGAGCCAGCAGTTCTATAGGTCCCTGGATCTTTTCCCCGTAGTTGCCCCACAGCCAGGAACATATACACATTCACTTCTTTGGCTGAAGAAGCCGCCTAGGAGTTGGTGTTTTTGATAATTTAACGAAGAATTGAACTTTGATGGAGATTGGGAGTTGTAGGATACTCCAATAACTCTCTGGAACAAACTTGAGGACACTAAACTTGCTTCTTGAAACCCTGAGCACAGTTCCTGTATGAGCAGATGGTGGACAGGCTCTGCATTAACAGCGTTGAGGAGGTTGAGCCTTCCTCAGTGAAAAGTACAAGCAACAGCCCCTTCACAAGGAATGGATAGACTACATTCTGGGCAAAACTTCTTTGCAAACACTTGGCTGACCTTCTAACACACAAGAGGGGTGATAGCAGCACTCAGCCTTTGGAATCTCTCACCCTTGTTTGTACCCATGATGGCTCTGGAAAAATGGTTGCCTCCTACTGGTTTTCTGCAGGCACTTGCTTCCAGTAGTACCAGACTAGATCTTCAACCAACAGCCCCTCAGTCAGCCTTCAGCAACCTTCAGTGGCTCCAGGCCTTCCAGCCTCCCAGCTTGGGCCTCCAGGTGGAAAGCACATGGCGGTAGTGCTTATGGGGTGCAAAGGCCCCCCCCCCCAGGCTATGATCTTTCCCTCTGAAAGAAAACACTGCTGCTCTCAGCTCCAGGGTATTTATGCCTTCTTCCAGAATCCTCTGGGTTAAGCCTCCCAGGGATTGGCTGTGTGATGGACCTCCTGGCACCGCGTCAGAGAGTTGCTTCCTCACCGCTAGAACACAGAAACAAGGTATTATAGCTGGGATTTGCACCCAAGAACAAGACAACACTAGCTTAGGTGCAAGCAACTAGATTATTGAAAATTCACACAGAATTTATACCACACAAAACCATATAAAAGCTTGATCATATTGTCCTAAACAATGCAAACTAAACAATAATATCATCTAACAGTACATCTAATAAACAGCTGGCAGCTAACAGTAGCCTAATTAAACAGTGTTCTAATTAACGGAAAGTTAATGTGATGGGAGTCACTTTGGGTGAGGGGCCCATGGGACCCATCTCACTTTGCAGAGGTGGGGAGACCCCTGTCTCAGCTCCCCATATCTCTATTATGTGTAAGTCACCCTGTGCCTGTTAGGGGTACAGGGTGATCTGTCCTAATATTGGGTGGGGGGTTGTTGTTTAATACCATGTGGTTGCATCCCATTGTTATATTGCGTGTCTTGCTTGGGAGAAAACTATTATGGGATGTATATGTTTATGTGTATTGGCTTGGGGGGGGGTGTCTCCAGCAGCCCTCCCTCCTGATGGGACTGTCTGCTGGTGTGTCTCTTGTTACTAAATGTAGATTGCCCCGCCCTGTGTCATTATGCAGGGGGGGGGGGGCGGGTTGTTCCCTTGAATGCATATATCTTGTATCTGTGTTAAAATAAAGAAGTCTATTTGCTGGTTTACTTCAAGTCTGGTGTCGTCTAGTCTTGTTTGGTCGGCTGTGGTCTGTGGTCAGTGTTCGGACAGGGAAGTGGTATTCTAATGGGAGTACCCAAATGCAGTCTGGCGTCGGTTCCGTTACAGTTAATCAACATCCAGGCACCCAGGCCAGCTTTGATTAATCATGGAGCCCACCCCAGACAGTCCTGCAACAAGTCCACAGCCCTGGATACACACTAAGTACATTACACATGCTGTCTTTCAGGTGTTTAGCTTCCTCTAGGAAAGTCATCCTAAGACAAAACGCATACAGCAGTCTGAAAAAATGGAATTAAAGCGATACTAAAGTCTTGTTTTTTTAACAAACATGTCATACTTACCTACTATGTGTAATGGTTTTGCACAGAGCAGCCTGGATCCTCCTCCTCTCGGGTCCTGTGCCAGCACTCCTGGCCCCTCCCTCCTGTTGGGTGCCAATCAGGAGGGAGAGTCCAATCAGGAGTGAGAGTCCCCGGAGACTATAAGCGTTTGCACTTTTTTTTAACTCTTCCAGTTCCCGATGCTGTCCAGAGCCTTTTTTCATAATGAAGAATGCATGCAAAGCGTTTTCAAGGTACTCAGATGGACAAAACACTGAACACAGGATGTTCCTACCAAGCTTGTCACACATTGTAATGACCAATTCACACCTCAGACCTCTCCCACCTTTGGAAACAAAAGATATGTTAATGACCATTCACACCTCCAATTCCTCGCGAAGACCCCCTGCCAGGTGACCTTAATGACTCCCTCCACCAGACACCTTTCCCACCCTTGGGAACAAAAGAAATGTTAAAGAGCAACTCACACCTAAGCTAATCTTAACACATACTGCTGTCTCTGCTTCTACTCTCTGTATTTCTATGAAACAGTCTGAAATAGTTAATAATTTATCACTTTTCAGTGCATTCTGGGCATTTGGGAGGTGATCTTTAAAAAACGCTTCTAAACGCAAACGCACATAAACGTGTTATGCAAATGCGGCTAAACAGACATTTTTTAGCCTACATTTTCCAGCAGTCAGTTTCCATCGTTCAGCAGTGTCCCGTGTACATGGGGACTAAGGGTTAAGGTGGGCTTGGGGGGTGGGCTGCTACTCACAGACAGTGCATGAAAGTAAAAAACCTTGAGCCTTTAGAACCACTTTATTTTCTCTTCATAGATTTCTTAAGGGAGATTGTTGATAAATATTATTATCCCAAGTTGAGGAACTTCTCCAACCCAATCTGCAGGAGGGCCCCATATATCCTCTGGCCATTAACCTGTACAAGATTAATATTACAGGTGTACCTCGGTTTACGAATGTAATGCGTTCTCCAGGACGTTTCATATTGCGAAAAATTTGTAAACCGAAAAGCGGTTTCCCATAGGAATGCATTGAAAACCAATTAATCCGAGGTCAGAAAAATGTTAAAAAAAAGGTCAGTGCCGGTTTGTAAATGTAATTACCGGCTTTTTTTTCCCTTCACTACAGCTCACAGAATCAGCTGTCACTTTCCCCCCAGCTAAAAGAAAGCTAGTTTCCTTTCAGTTTATTTCCCTGAGTTAAAAGAAACAATGTTTCCTTTTAGTTTATTTCCCTGAGTTAAAAGAAACAATGTTTCCTTTTAGTTTGTTTCCCGAGCATGGGCGGACTGACAACTCATGGGGCCCCCGGGCAATAGGGAATCATGGGGCCCTTGTTTCCTTGCCCAAACTCAAAAAAGCCTATGAAAAAGGTACCAGGGGCGTCTCATGGGGCCCCCTACTGACCCCGGGCCCTCGGGCAGTGCCCGAGTCTCCAAATGGTCAGTCCGCCCCTGTTCCCAAGATAACAGAGACAAAGTATCCTTTAGCTCCGGGGAAGGTGACAGCTAATTCTGTGAGCTATAGTGAAGAAAAAAAAAAGCCAGCAATTGCATTTAAAAATCGGCACCGACATACACTTCGTATTGCGAAAAAAATTTGTAAACCGAGGCATTATTTTCAATGGATTTTCATTAGTAAACCGAAAATTACATTACCGAGGAGTTCAAAAAATGAGGTACACCTGCACACCTTTCCATCCACTCCAGAAGGGAAGATCTGTAGTCAGAGAATTAATCCAAGTCTCAGCGTTCATCACGATATTATTCATCATCACAGACTGATCCTGTGACCAGGAGAAGCAGACAAAATCCCCGTTCTCCCCCCATGGGCTGTAATCAGTGGGTATAAGTCTAGCCCCTAGTCCCCTCCAAACAGCCCCTGTCCCAGCTCAGTCTGTCACACTGGGGCTACATAAATATTAAACTGCTGATTAATGATGGGCCAATCACCCCCCTGTTCGGTTCGCGGTCAAACATTGGAACCTAATGAAAGTTCGACCGCGAACTTCAAACTTACTGCAAGTCTATGGGACTCGTACATTGAAAAGTGGCAATTTTGAAGGCTTATATACAAGTTATTGGCCATAAAAGGGGTATGAGGACTCGGGTACATTTTTAAAGGGACGATCATTTTTCATTGCCAACTTGCCCTCTGCCCTATAGCAGAAGTACTGATACAGGGCGGCAGGGCTGAGCAAAACACCGTGTATATATATATATGATTTGCATTTCCGGGTAGGGGGCGCACGCGCGCCACCCGGCCCTCACTGTTATTGGTGGCTAGAGATGGCAATCACTGGGTCCTGACCGGTGATTCCCAGCCTATACTCAATGACATTTGGGGAAAGCTGACAGGGAAGAGACCTGTGTGTAAACAACAATGGTTTCTCTCCTGCCAGCAAGGACATGCTGCTGTGTATTTCTCTGCACAGCATGTCTCCCTAGTAAAAAACACACACAACACACAGGTAACCCTTTGATCGACCCACATGTTAACCCCTTCCTGCCCAGTGCCATTAGTACAGTGTCAGCGCTTTTTATTATTAGTATTAGTGTGACTGGGGATGTCAGTGACAGTTAGTCAGCTCCCCCCAGTGTCAGAATGCCGGTCGCAGTCCCGCTATGATCGCCGCCATTACTAGTATAAAAATAAATAAATAAAAAATACAGTATATATATTGCCATTTGTAGACGCTATAACTGTCACGTAAACCAATGAATTTACACGTATTGGGATTTTTTTTTTAGCAAAGACACGGAGCAGAATACATTTTGGTCCAAATTTAAGAAGAAATTTGCTTTTTTCAATTTTTTTATTGGATATTTTATAGCAAAAAGTCAAACATATTGTTTTTTTCAACATTATCGGTCTTATTTTATAGCGCAAAAAATAAAAACCGCAGAGGTGATCAAATACCACCAATAGAAAGCTCTATTTGTGGGAAAAAATGACATAATTTCATTTATGTACAGCATTCCATGACCGCGCAATTATCAGTTAAAGTATTAGAGTGCCATATCACAAAAAATGGCCTGGTCAAGTAGGGGGGTAAATCCTCTGAAGGGCAAGGGGTTAAAGTAAAAATAAAAAAATCCTTTTAAATATCATGCCCAGGTGGTCCCCTTAGGCTACCTGCAAAGTTGAATTTATTTTTGAGAAAAATACTATTGAGAATTCCATTTAATACAGAAAAAACACCGGAGAAATTAGGGCTAACTACAGAGGCAGATAAACAAGCACTTAGGGACCTAATAACTCTTCTTGAGGAAGGGGTAATAGAAGAAGAGTTCCTACCAAGCTTGTCACACATTGTAATGATGGAATAACATCAATGAAATGGAAGAGAAAAACTAGATTAAAAGTACCCTCTAAGAAGATGCCTATTATTAGTGGAAATAAATGGCTTAGCCTTTTTCTTGATTTAGTCCAAAAAAATCTACGGAAAATTAATTAGGGGAAAAATCGTTCTGGTAATCTAACCAAAAGTGAAAGAGTTGCCCTTGATGAATTACGTAATGCTAAAGAAATAGTAATTAAAAGAAGCGATAAGGGAGGTAACATAGTATTAACTCCCCTGGCGGTATTCCCGAGTGTAGCTCGGGGTAAAGTTTCAGCACCAAAAGTGGTAACCCCGAGCTACACTCGGGAATACACTGCAGCGTTGCTCCGGGATCTCTTCTGCACTTACCTTGTCCTGCACTCCCGTGATGTCCCCCCTGCAGTGTCCCCGGCAATGTCCTCCGGCCGATGTCGGCATCTGTCTTCCGGGTTCCGTTCCCAAGGACGTCGGGACGTACGGGGGACGGGACTGGCGGGAAATTTGAAAGTTGTAAAAGTGACAATCACTAAATACACTAAAATCACATAGTATAACATTCCTGTATCAAACCATTTCACATACATTTTGTCCCGAGTGCTTTGTCCGGCGCCCTGCCTGCATTTTTACTGTTCTTTCTGCCTGGAAACTGAGAAACGTCCATGGCGTCCAAAAAGCGTCCCTTTAGGTCAAAAGCGGTTTTAGACCGGCTAGAGAACAGCGATAGTAAATCAGAACCACTTGCAGAATTGAGTGATAATGATTGGTGGGGGAAATTCATCATCAGACACTGAAAACGATTCTGCGACTTTGCTCAGCGATGTGCGAACTTGGCGCTCTATTTCACATTTCAGTGTTTTTGGTTTGATTATATTATTGAATTACATTTATTATTATTATATTATTATTTTTTTATGATTATTTATGAAATTATAATTTATGATTTTGTGTTTCAAATTTTAATATACCCGGGATGTTTACTAGACTCTTGTTTGGACAGATTTCAGTGAGTTATTCCTAAAAATTACAGGCCTACAATAAAAAAAATACATATTTCCATGCAAAAAAAGTACCGTTTTGAGCACAGAATTATGGACATAATCAGACCGCTAGGGAGGCTACTGGACAGTGATGACTATGAAAATGAAATTAAAAGACAATTAAGTGATCTAAGAACTTATATAAAACTATCTGAAAACCTAATCCCTAAAATATTTAATATTTTGAATCGTAAAATCATTTGGGCGTATGAAGCTAACTTACTAACTAAACAGGAATATGATATCCTTAAAATTAATACATACAACATTACTACTTTTTATGTATTCCCTAAATTTCACAAGAACCCATGTAAACCACCCGGTCGTCCCATCATTTCAGCTGTCAATGGTCCCTTAGAAATGATTGGGAAATATATAGATGACTTAATCAAGGACTTAGTTTTTGCCCTGCAGTCATATGTTAAAGATATAAGAGATGTTCTATCAAAGTTGGAAACTGTTCAAGTCCCAGAAGGTATCCTCCTGGTAGGAATTGATGTGGAATTCCTATATACATCTATCCCACATAATTGGGGCCTTAGAAGGGTATCTTAATTTTTAGAACTACATTACCCCAAAATGGGAGCTCAAAATGAGTTATGCTCTCTTTATGCTCTCACATAATTGTTTCCAATTCCTGGGAGCTTTCTTTCAACAAATCTGTGGTACTTCCATGGGCGTCCCATGGGCCCCAGCTCATACTTGCCTCCATTTGGGACTATGGGAAATAGATGAGGTATATACCTCACCAATGTATCTGGGCCATGTTAAACAATGACTCAGATACATTGATGATATCTTTATGTTATGGGAGGGTACCATAGACCAACTTCAGGAATTTTTAACCCTTTTGAACCAAAACAATAAGAACATTAAATTAATGTATATCTATGACTATAGGGAGATTTCATGCTTAGATCTGTCCATTTCTATTCAAGATAATAGCTTAATCACAAAAACATATAGGAAAGAAACAGCCGCTAATACATTACTACATGCGGGAAACCACCACCCTGAATCTCTGAAACAAGGTCAATTTCTTAGAATACGAAGAAACTGTACAAAAGAAACACAATTTCAAGCAGAAACAACACAAATGTATCCGAGATTCAGGGAAAGGGGCTACTCACACAAAACTCTTAGGAAGGCCAAATCTAAAGCTTTAAGTGAAGCTCGGTGTGATATACATGGAAACAAAAGTGAAGATAATATAAAAAAGCAAAATGAACCTATTAGGTTTATAAATAAATTTGGCCAACAATGGAAGGAAGTAAGGAAAGTACTGCAGTCTCACTGGCATATACTAACCGCTAATTCATGTATAGCGAAATAGTGGGCAATATGCCCCAAATGGTAGCAAAGAGAACATCTAATTTAAATGATCTCCTAGTACAATCGGAATTTAGAAAAATTCCTAACGAAAATTGACTGACCAAAATGGGTAAAACAACAGGTACGTTCCCATGTGGCCATTGCCAAATCTGCCCCTATGTACAGAAAAATCAAAATTTCTCCAATACAGATGAATCAAAAACTTTTAAAATCAAAACTGCTCCAGCGATAGATAGATATACATGCTTGACTGTCCATGTGAGAAATTTTATATAGGGAAAACTAAAAGACCCCTAAGAGTACGTAAAGTGAACTTCTACGTGATATCAGGAATGATAAGAAAGGTAAAACTAACAAAGAAAGGGAGAACCCTTTAGCTCAACATTTTAAGGAAGAACATCAGGGTAAAACAGAAGGCCTGAAAGTGAAGGGTATCTTTCTCCTTAATATTTCATCTGGAAGAGGTGATTTTGATAAAATTCTTCTACAGAAAGAGACATTTTGGATTTATACGCTGGGAACTTTGATACCTCAGGGACTAAACACTGAATTAAATTTCAAGGTTTTCCTTAAATAATATGCCCAGTCAAAACATTATTTATATCAAACTTCTTATTTTCAAATTTAAAAGATCTTTTCAATGATCTACGCCTCTATTGTATTTTGATTGACCTAATAATCCATTTTACATCTTATGGTACAATATGCTGACTGTGAGCCATTCAACAGTGATTTATGAATGTCAGTCTTTTTTTTAACATTTGCCTTAGACTTGGAAACATTGCAATGATGATATTCCAACACAAGAGGGCGACAAATTGAATATATTATGCAAATACTGCGCTATATAAGGAATGGAAAAATGTCCCCTCCTTGTTCTGACGAAGTCCACGATGATTGGTGGACGAAACGCGTCAACGTAGTGATACCATTACGTCCAGGGGCAGACTGACCATTTAGAACCTCGGGCACCGCCCGAGGGCCCGGGTCATTAGGGGGCCCTATGAGATGCTCCTGATACCTTTTTCATAGGCTTTTTTGAGTTTGGGCAAGGACACAGGGGCCCCATGATCCCCTATTGCCCGGGGGCCCCATGAGTTGTCAGTCCGCACCTGATTATGCATCACCATGCTGTAATGTCCATGAGGAGGAACATGTACACAACACACCTCCATCTTAGATCTTTACCCGGCAAGACAGAAACCGCCAGTTAAGGTCACACTCCCGGGAGTACTTTCAGTATTGTATGGTGACATATATGCAATGATTCCACCGGTGGCAAGTAACCTCTGTTATACATAACGCAATGTTTTATATTTGAAACTTAACAGAACTTTTAGTTTATAACTTACCAAACGGAATTTTTTAAATTGAAGAGGAATTTTTTCACAACTTGGCCTCCTAAAGGGCAAATCACCCAAAAATGCCACTAAACAATCTGATCAAGATTCTTCACATTTAAAGATATTCATATTTGAAGATTCATTACTATCCATGCACATAGGAGGAGATCTCCTTTACTGTGAGCTGATTGCAAGATACTTCTTTTCTTCTATATCTGTCCGACAACGGATTCTTTCTGGGTATAAGTTTTGTTACTTCATATGTTTGTATTCATGATCCTCTCACTTCATTTGACTAACTTACAGGGGCAGACTGACCATTTGGAAACTTGGGCACTGCCCGAGGGCCCAGGGTCAGTAGGGGTCCCCATGAGATACCCCTGGTACCTTTTTCATAGGCTTTTTTTAGTTTGCGCAAGGACACGGGGCCCTATGAACCCCTATTGCCTGGGGGCCCCATGAGTTGTCAGTCCGCCCCTGCTAACATACATATGTTTATGTGAGATTCAAGCTATGCACTGCTATTTTTAGATGCCACTCCATTTAAAAGAAATCGGCGGACTTTGATTGGCAATATTCTGATACTTTCTTTTCACCTTCAAGCTACTAATGATGATGATGAGATATTGTGAAGGTAACAGAAGCCATAGATTAGTCTTGAACTTTACCCCTATACAATTGTATTACTAGACTGTACCTTGCGTCTGACCTAACATGGATACCATATTCATTTTATTGATGTGGTGATTGTCTTCTGATATATCACTCATTATCCACGTTGGTTTTCCAGGATTCACTCTACATGTCATTTCTACACCCAGAATTGATGATCAAACAAGGGAGGTGAAAAGATTTATCCTCCTACAGTTATGTTATCACTGGAAATCAGAAAGTAATTCTAACTATGAAGATTCAATCACCCAGATCATATTGAAAGTGAACTTTCCATAATTTCTGTAGTCTCTAATTAAGACGTTTCTGCCATCAAAAGTTTCTTAACTACCTGTTTTCTAGCCACACATATACCTACCATGATTCGGCTAAGTGAATGCACAGGACTTTTTGTTTTTTGTTTTTAATACACTGTTTTTATTATTATTTTTTTGATTGACTGTGTGTTTACCATGTCTTATGCCCAACTTTCAGAGGATCATTGTGATTGTAATAAAGATACTGTTTTGCATCCTTTTTGATGTATTAGTGTACTCTGCTTTGGATTTAAATACCACTCTTATTGCATTTGCTTTAGTCAACTGCTTGCTTTTTCTGAAAGTGTGTGAACAGCCAAGGTTCGTTACCATACACTCATCCCTAGTAGTAGCAAAATATATCTTCAGGAATCCTAATTTTATTGTCATCTGCAACCCTTATATTTGGATTCAGCATTTAGCATCCTCCATGACAGCATGTTTCAACACTGTAAAGTTAACTTTTATTAAAGTGTACCTGTACTCAAATGTTAATGCTACATTGGCAGATACAAATATTGCTTATAAGTAGTTGTATACAGAGGCTAGCATTTAAAACAACCCTGTTAGGCAAAAAAAGAAAAAAGGGGGGAGTTCCATGCAATGATACATTTTCCAATATAAACCAGCGCAAAACACAAATATTAAAATAATAAGTGAATATAAAATTATATAAATAGTCTTTAAAGTCCAGTGATAAAGGTAAGTGACCACAAACCCGTGACATAAATTTTTTTTTTTATATAAATCAAAAGTCCAGTGATCCCTAAAAAAACTTTCTCAAAAATAAACTTCAGTGCTTCAAATAATTCTTCCACCATCCACCACTGCCGAAACCAACATAAACCGCACTCACCAGATAATGGTGAGTAAAACACCTTTCAGGATTATTAAGGGCTCCTGGACCCCCTTTGAGGACTCCTCTATTTTCGACCTCAGATCTATGGGTATTTTTTCCACTCGTCTCCTCTCCACATCACCAAGTTCCAAAAAGGGGAAAAAAAGACTAATAGTGTAATACTGTTATACCCCTTTTATAATTAATTCAAGCCAAACCACTCACATTTCATAGGATAAAAACCAGTATTTATTTAAGGACATCAATCGAATTTTCGAACAGCAAAACGAATTTCCACAGCTCCTAGGAACTCACAGCCTTGTATGCAGCAGGAAGACAGCCTCCATAAAAAATAAACTTCCTCCACTAGTCAAAATGGCCGCTTGGAACACATCCCTCGGCGTGCGTTCCACTCACCGGAAATGACGTCGGACGTTCGGGAGACCAACCGGAAGTACGTCAACGCGTTTCGCCCCACCCACAGGGCGTTCTCAAGACCATGCAATGATAGCCCATGATGGCCTCTGTCTCCTACCTGTAGCATTTACCCCCCCCCCCATAGGAGCTGCTGTAGTAATGTCCAGGCCTTCCCTGACTTCACCCCACAGCCAGCCACAAGGTAGTTTCACAGCCAGGTACACATACACTTTCACTCATTGTCTCAGTCTAGGGGTTTTAATTTTTGTATTTTTATTATTGGAGAACTGGGATAGAGATAGGGAATTTAGTAGAATACTCCAGGAATAGAACTAGTTACATCTGAGGACAGAACTTCCTTAAGTAGCACCCTTGAGCAAAGTCCCAATGTTAGGAAAGGGTTACATGGACAATGCTCTTCAGGACACCATCCGGCGTCCCCTTTGTTTCAGACCAACACTGACTATAAAGCACCAGAGGGGTAGCAAAGTACACAGAGTTCCCAAGATCCCACAGTGTATGTACTCACAAGGCCCAAGGACAGAATGGTAACCTCCTTCCAATCTTCCAAGCGATGCCTCCAATGATACCAGACAGATCTTTGGCAGACAGCTAGCTTGTTGAAGAATCAGGGTCACTCTCTTACGTCGGGCCCTCAGGTTGCCAACCTAAGACCGTATGGCAGCAGGTACCTGGGGAGGGAGCATGCCTTCCCCCAGGCTGCTGTAATTCTCTCCAGGAAAATCTCAGGGCTCAGTATGTACAAAGAATAAATACCCTCTCCCAGCATTCGTCAGGGCTGCACTCCCTGGGATTGGCCGAAGTGACATTAATATTCATGCTGAGTTCCATCAATTCATCCAAAACCTTCCTAGGTTACCTGGATACAGAGGAAGTCAGGGGCATAACTAGCAGCACTTGAACACAGTGATCTAACACTCGCAGCTTTCTGATAAGCAGAAACACTAATTAGATTTTCCTAAGCAGAGAAACCAAACTAGAGCGTAAGTCACTTATCATAGCACCTATCTAGGAGGGTGCTACATACCTTTGCTCTATTCAAATTCTGCAGCCTTGGTCAGTAATTTCATTCAAGCATTAAACATATGTGAATGTGTTTGTATCGCTACTCCCACAGGGGCTACTGATTTTTTACTGGATATTCCCAAACACTACAGAGGCCACCAACCACGCAAGCAACAGTCCATTCACTCCAACTCCAATAAACATGTTGGGGTTGTCTTTTTGTGTTTTATTGCTTGGAAAACTTCTAACAGGAGAGAGGTTAGGTCATGGAGGCTCCAAAAACACATGATAGTAAATTAGAGGACAGTCTTTCTTAGTAGTAGTAGCTAGTTGTGAACAGTCTAAGGCCCCACAGCTAAATATAATGGGACAAGTCTTTGGGCATTTGATTACCGGGTGCCAATGTGCAACTATTGGAATCCAGTGCAGCATTAAGCACACAGTCTCAGGGATTAATGTCACTACTCCCAAATTCCCAGGACAGCTGCCACCTTCCAGCTTCAGAGAGTGGGATGGCACCTCTCAGGATTTGATCCTTTGTGGTGTGGCTCTGCAAGCTCTGAGCAAAGTTCATTTGCCCATTGGATCTTGGAATTTATGAGGCCTCCTAGAACAGTTGTTCAGTCCATGGGCTTCCTGACAGCAGCAGCCCCTGCACATCTGGAACCTTCCAGGGGTGAAGGAACCCAGCTCTCCAGTTTCTCAGACTATTTGTCAGGGATCATCGCGGCGTTGGTCCCGGCGCAGGCGCAGTGCGCCACCCTGCATGGGGATACGGGCACTAGGTCCAGGCCAGCCGCGGTGATGAACTTGCGCATGCGCACTACGGTCCACGGGCATGCGCCTGGCACCTATGACAGCGCAGGGCACGAAATTTAAATCCCCCTGAGCTGTTACTGGTTGCCGTTTGGTCTTTCCTGTTCCCTGATCTGTGTGTACCTGTGTTCTGATAAGTTGCTGAACCGGATTGCTCCTGACATTGCTGTACTCTCCTGCCCTGACCCTTGGCTTACCTGACCTCTCTCCTGGATGCCCCCTGTTGGTTCTGATCTACTGTTGCTGACCTAGCGTGTGACTCGACTATTCTCTGCCCGCTGTTTTGTACCTCGCAGACCCCATGGCTCCCGACTCGGCTCGTTTGACCCCGCACCTGCTCAGCCTTTCATCCCGTCGGGATCGCCTGACCTCCTCATATCAGACTCCTACGCTGCGGGAGTCCTTAGCGGACGCCTCTACCATTGGTGAGTGTGTCCAGTAGTCGCGACCTGGTCTCGGTGCCTTCCAAGTCCATCCCCACCATCAGGGGCACTGGTGAACAAGTGCTCCAGGACTTAGATTCCACACTCTGGAAGCACCTGACCAGTGGAGTGCTAGAGGTACCGCCGGGCGGTCCCTTACACTATTTATGTACACTCTGGCCCCCTTCTGGACACTTCCTCTCCAGACATTGGCTAGAACCCAATAAATATTAAGGCTGGTCGATATGAATCATGACTCTACCAGCATGTCTTTAGAGTGTGGAAGAAAACCAGAGGACTTGGAGGAAACCCACACAGGCACAGGGAGAACATGCAAACTCCAGGCAAGTAGTGCCGTGGTTGGGATTTGAACCGACAACCCTAGTATGAACTATGCTACATCTCTATGACAGTGTTTTTAAATAGATAGAGTTGAAAGGAATTATAATCATCAATAGCTCTTTCTAGAATTCTGCTTTAACCCAAGACAGAAGCTGCCATTTTTTTAAAATAGAAAAACAAAAAACAATAAAAGAACAAATATCAAATATAATAAAACTTTTGGTCAGCTGAAATAATTTGCATTCAACACATTTCACAAATAAAGTACAGGGGTGATTTCATTTTAATTTTTTTTAAATAGTTTCCTTTGAAGCAATATTCAGCAACACCGATCAAGCCAGGTTCATGTCCCCTATCTGTCTTTCCTTCTGAAGTAGGAATAATGATTACCCTCCCTCTGTTTTATTCAGCATTGAGTCCTTTCTACGTCACCCACTGTATCTGATGATCCTCTTCATGCGCACATTGTACATTATAGATGGACTGGAGATCCCAGAGGTTTCAGTACTCTGCCTCGTTATACTGTAATATTACCAGAACGAAGGATCCTCTATAACACACACCAGGCTGACTAATGAAGACCGCAGAGGGATAACAGGACCCATGGAATACAATATCTGCCTCTGTAGATCCAAACGCAATCGTGTGTACAGCAAGCACACATGTATATGTAAATGCAGATGTGTCTATTTATCTTTCTATATATTTTAAGGTAATGTAAACAGGTTTTATACATATTTTCTTTTTGCTCTCAGCTTCCATAGTGGTCCCCAACCTCCCACAGTGCCCTCAGATCATCTGAGAGGCCTCAGCTCCCACAGTGTCCCCAACCTCCTACAGAGACACCCAGCACCCTCCAGTGCTGCATTTGTTTGCTGAAGAGCCTCCAGCCCCCCATGATGACCCCCAACCTCCCACAGTGCCCTCAGATCCTCTGAGAGGCCTCAGTTCCCACAGTGTCCCCAACCTCCTACAGAGACACCCAGCACCCTGCAGTGCTGCCTTTGTTTGCTGAAGAACCTCCAGCCCCCCATGATGATCCCCAACCTCCCACAGTGCCCCCAGACCCTCTGAGAGTTCTCAGAGCCCACAGTGTCCCCAACCTCCCACAGAGACACCCAGCACCCCGCAGTGCCCCTTTGTAGCTGCAGAGCCTCCAGTCACCATGTTGACCCCCAATCTCCCACAGTGCCCCCAGACCTTCTGAAAGCCCTCAACGCCCAGTGTCCCCAACCTCCCAGAGAGACACCCAGCACCCTGCAATGCCCCTTTGCTTGTTACAGTGCCTCCAGTCTCCCCATGGTGACCTCAACCTCCCACAGTACCCTCAGGCCCTCCGAGAGTCCTCAGAGCCCACAGCGTCCCCAACCTCCCACAGAGACACCCAGCACCATGCAGTGCCCCAAGCTTTCTGCAGAACCTCCAGTCCCCCATGGTGATTCCAATCTCCCACTGTGCCCCCAGACCCCCTGAGAGCCCTCTGTGCCAGTGTCCTCAACCTCCCAGAGCAACACCCAGCACCCTGTAGTTCCCCCTAGCATGCTGCAGAGCCAATAGTCCCCCCATGGCTCTTAAGTCTCCCATAGCACCCCTGCAGCGCCCCAACCTCCTGGAGGGACTTCATCCCCCACAGTTGTCCTCAGCTCCCTCCAGAAACCTCAAGCCCTACAGGGCCACAAAGGCTGCTGCAGATTTCCCTAACTCCCTACAGAACCCCTATTCCCCAACAGTGGCATCCAGCACAATTCAAAGCCTTTCAGCATTTCAATAAATATAATAAATACGTTTACTTTTGGGTTATATAATAATAAATGCTAACCTTTGGGTTTAAAAATGTTTTAAGATTTTTCATTGTAGAACAGGCAATTATCTTCTCTGCAATGAAAGGATTTTACTTACCTCCTTGCATTCTTCTTCTTTATGATGTTCACATCCTGTGCACAGCTGGGTACACTCATCTTGGCACCCGGCAGTGTACAATTCTGGCATCTGTTGTTTGAATTAACTCCCATTATAATTCATGGCAGTTATGTCATCCCGTGGCAGCCAATCAAGATGTCAAACCCAGAAAAAGACCAAGAGAGGACATTGGCATTGACAATGGAGCTCACGGTTGAGGCATCGCTGGAGTGGAGGTGAGTATAGCTCAGTTCTGCCTTAACTCAGAAGTAAATGAAATAGAGCAGTAACTCACCCCTATCCCTCTCTCTGAGCTTTTAGTGAGGGATATGTACACCAGAAATTTAATATCATGTATTACATATTTGTTTGTAAATCAAAACTTTTATACACTTACCGGCCACTTTTTTAGGTACACCTTGCCAGTACTGGGTTGGACCCCCCTCTTGTCTTCAAAACTGCCTTCATTCTTCGTGGCGTAGATTCAACAAGGTGTTGGAAACATGCCACAAAGATTTTGGTCCATATTGACATGATAGCATCACGCAGTTGCTATAGATTTGTCGGCTGCACATCCATGATGGGAATCTCTCATTCTACCACATCCCAAAGGTGCTCTATTGGATGGAGATCTGGTGACTGTGGAGGCCATTGGAGTACAGGGACCTCATTGTCATGTTCCAGAAACCAGTTGGAGATGATCTGAGCTTTGTGACATGGGGCATCATCCTGCTGGAAGGAGCCATCAGAAGATGGGGACACTGGAGTCATAAAGGGATGGACATGGTCAGCAACAATACTCAGGTAGGCAGTGACATTTAAATGATGCTCAACTGGTACTAAGGGGCCCAGAGTGTGCCAAGAAAATCTCCCCCACACCATGACACCACCACCAGCCTGAATCATTGATACAAGGCAGGATGGATCCATGCTTTCATGTTGTTTACGCCAAATTTGAAACCCCCAACTGAATGTCGCAGATGAAATCAAGACTCATCAGATCAGGCAACATTTTTCCAATCTTTCATTGTCCAATTTTAGGAAGCCTTTGCGAAATGAGTCCTTTGTTTCCTGTTCTTAGCTGACAGGAGTAGCATCCGATGTGGTCTTCTGCTGATGTAGCCCATCTGCTTCAAGGCTCAATGTGTTGTGCATTCAGAGATGACATTCTGCATACCTTGGTTGTAACGAGTGGGTATTTGAGTTACTGTTGCATTGCTATAATCTCGAACCAATCTGCCCATTCTCCTCTGACCTCTGACATCAACAAGGCATTTTTGACCACACAACTGCCGCTCACTGGATATTTTCTCATTTTCTGACCATTTTCTGTAAACCCTAGAGATGGTAGTGTGCGAAAATCCCAGTAGATCAGCAGTTTTTGAAATACTCAGACCAGCCCATCTGGCACCAACAACCATGCCACATTCAAAGTCACTTAAATCCCCTTTCTTCCCCATTCTGATGCTTGGTTTAAACTTATAATATGGCCAAAATTGTAGTATTTCAAATATATGAAAATATATTTGGGAAGAATTTTTAAAAAATATATATCAAATATATTTTTCTTCCATGTGGGAACCGCCGCTCACTGGATATTTTCTCTTTTTCAGACCATTCTCTGTAAACCCTAGAGTTGGTTGTGCGTGAAAATCCCAGTAGATCGGCAGTTTTTCAAATACTCAGACCAGCCCATCTGGCACCAACAACCATGCCACGTTCAAAGTTGCTAAAATCCCCTTTCTTCCCCATTCTGATGCTCGGTTTGAACTTCAGCAAGTCGCTTTCACCACGTCTAGATGCCTAAATGCTGCTATGTGATTGGCTGATTAGCAATTGGTGTTACCAAGCAATTGAACAGGTGTACCTAATAAAGTGGCCGGTGACTGTATAAACTTGAAATAAAATAGTTTGAAAACTTATGAAAATCAGATAAAAGGTAAATATGAAATTCTGCACACAACTATTTCCTTTTTACCACTTACAGCCAACAGGTTTGCACAAATGCTTTCCATAAGATAACTTGGAAACCTGCTGCTGTTGTAAACTAAAGTTGAATATCAGGAGAGATCAGATTACACAGACTGCTGTCTACTCGGAGGATGGACATGCTCCTCCTTCACTTATAGTAGAAGCAGCACCATGTGATAATAGTGAGATGTGAAAGACTCCAAACTGTGTAGAAAGAATTGGGGAGTGATACTGAACCCTATGCCACCCTCATTCTCCTTAGAATTTGCAAGTTGCTAACGAAACTGTAAGTTTTACATCTCAAAAGATGCCTGTAGCAAAAAGCAAGAAAAAGAAAATAGCGCAGGGCAGACATGACTAGGTTAAAAGGGGGGTAGGAAAGACAGGAAAGGGTCAAGAAAAAAAGTAGGTGGGAGAAAATGGGCAGGTTACCTGATTGGTGACCTGTGTTCAGGGTGGGGTCTCTGGCACCTTTGGGTGTGGTTGTGGGCGGTCGTCCTATTCAACCCAGGAGATGGCAGCAGTGGAGCAAGCTTTCCTCCCACCCTCCCTAGGGGTTTTTTACAGATGTTTTTTTTTTTTTGATTCTCGGTTTGTTCTTGCTCCGGGGGGTGGTTGTTGGTCTTTGGAGGGGGCACTTACTTTGAAGCTAAAGCTAATGGTTGGGACCCATCAGTGATATGGTGTGCCCGGGTGTATTCCGGTTTACCGAGGTTTAACGGGAAGGTAGGTTCCGCACTGCGGATGGTATATTTTGTCTCCAAGATGGTGCGTTGCAGCTGGAGGAATAGTTATAATATAGGTTCCACAGGGGGATATTGGTTTTGTTTGGTGCCTTCGAAGATCAACAACTTCTCCTGTATGTTTCTGTTTTAAGGAATGTTTTTGTGTATTAAAGTTGAATTGTTAATAAAAGGCCGTGTTGGCCATTTTACTCCAATGGTGTTTTGGTTTTACTTTATAGGTATGTTAAGGGGGTATGTGAGAGAGAGACGGTGGTGTTGGGGTCTTAACTAGCATATCACTTATACACTAGTCATGTCTGTGCTGGAGAGCCAGAGAAATATTTGACGTAACATGGGCCAGGTAGCCTCCCTGGAGGTATTCCCGAGTGTAGCTCGGGGTAAACTTTTAGTACCAGAAGCGGTAACCCTGAGCTACACTCGGGCTTACCATGCAGTGCTGCTCCAGGATGCCTCGATCACTTACCTTGTCCTGAGCTCTCACGATGTCCCCCCTGCAGTGTCCCCGGCAATGTAATCTGGCCGATGCCGGCATCCATCTTCTGGGTTCCGTCCCCTGCGACGTCGGGACGTACGGGGGGACGGAACTGGCGGGAAATTTGAAAATGACAAAAAGTGACATTCACTAAAATCACTAAAATCACATAGTATAACATTCCTGTATCAAACCATTTCACATACATTTTGTCCCGAGTGCTTTGTCCGGCGCCCTGCCTGCATTTTTACTGTTCTTTCTGCCTGGAAACTGAGAAACGTCCATGGCGTCCAAAAAGCGTCCCTTTAGGTCAAAATCGGTTTTAGACCGGCTAGAGAACAGCGATAGTAAATCAGAACCACTTGCAGAATTGAGTGATAATGATTCGTGGGGGAAATTCCTCATCAGACACTGAAAACGATTCTGCGACTTTGCTCAGCGATGTGCGAACTTGGCGCTATATTTCAAATTTCAGTGTTTTTGGTTTGATTACATTATTGAATTACATTTATTATTATTATTATTATTATTATATTTTTTATGATTATTTATTAAATTATAATTTATGATTTCATGTTTCAAGTTTTATCATACCCGGGATGTTTACTAGACTCTTGTTCGGACAGATTTCAGTGAGTTATTCCTAAGAATTACAGGCCTACAATAAAAAATGCCAAATTTCCATGCAAAATAGGCCTACATATATATAGCATATTGAAATGCATTTTTATTACAAAATATATGAAAATATTTTTAAAAATACATTTCAAATATACTGTATGTTCTATATGTTAAAAAAAATTCTGAAGAATATATTTAAAAAATATATTTTTTTAAATATATATTTTTAAATATATTCAGATTTTTTTAACATATAAAAGAGTCATTTTAACATATCATTTTACATATATTTGTAAATGCATTCCAAAAATGTAGATTTGTATTTTTAAAGACATACAGTATATTTGAAATGTATTTTTAAAAATATATTTCATATATTTTGTAAATAAAACGCATTTCAGTGGCCAAAATTGTAGCATTTCAAAGATATGGCAATATAATTGGGAAGAATATTTTTTAAATATATTTCAAATATATTTTTCTTCCACATGGGGAGGGCCAGTGACTCTTTGATTGTACTCACTCTGCAAGTGATCTGAACTCTGAACTGAACCAAATTACCGAAAGCGTAACTAAACCCATTGCTGTAATGGTTTCCCAAAACAATCACATTTAAGGCATGTCAAGAATTATAACTGTCACAGGTGCTTGTGCTTTAAACCCAACTGTCATGCTATCAATTGGCTGGTGTCATAACTGATCACATGTGCAGCACCATGGCAACTGCAGACCAAACAGTGGCTAAGATGGCAGTTTCCTTGACTGTAAAGGATAGGAGGGTTTAGTTCTGCTTTAAATATTTGTTAATTTTTAAACCTTTTTATTTTACAGTTCCTTAAGGCTGTTATGTAATATTATTTCTGTTAATATTTTTTGCAAATTTTCTTTTCTTTTCATAAAACAGGACTTAAAAATCATTAAAGCGGAGTTCAAGCTGAAAAAAAAAAAGTCAGCAGCTACAAAAACTGTAGCTGCTGACTTTTAAAATACAGCCACTTACCTGTCCCTCGGTCCAGCGATGTCCTCATCACTGCTGGTTTCACCGGCCATCCTTTCTCTCTGGCGCCGACATCTTCAGTGTGGGCATCCAGCTGTGACAGCTTGCAGCTTCACATCCGGGTGCCCACTACGTATGTGCGAGAAGCGCTGCAGTTTGTGAATGGCCCCGTAGTCTTCTGGGACCTGTCACGTGCCCCAGAAGACTATGGGGAGGGGGGGAGGACAACTTCCGCTTCCCATTGCCTAGGCGATTGCTGCTGAAGTGGGAGTGGGTACCTGTCAAATTTGGGTACCCGCTCCCCAAAGGTGCCAATCCTTAATGGGGAGCGGGGGACAAGGCATTAAAGCGGAACTTCCCCTTTTGGGGGGAACTCCGCTTTAAGCTGTATTGCTAAATATTTTTACTAGGAAGTAGAGAACTTTGCCTCTGTGAATAGCTACTGTAGTGTTACATTCCTGTCTGGGTGTGTCAGCAAGCAATACCATTTGACAATCAGAACTGTAACAGCGGGTGCTGTGAATGGTGCAAGTTTCTATTAAAACACATGGTGGCAACTATCATGTGTGTGTAAAGGGTTAGATGCTCAGTTATCCTGCCCCACTGACAATAACCCTTCGGCTTGGTTCACACCTATAGCTACAACCAAGCATAGGCACATTTCTGTTTTCACGTTTTTTTTGCATGTTCACACACATCGCATTTCAAAGGGCTGCACTACTTGTGAGAAACGCAGAAAAGAGGTCCCTGACTCCAAAAATGCATTAAATCGAACCACATGGTGCTACAGTACCGTGGGGTTTGGCATGCACAAAATTGCACCTGTCTGCAGAAGCATGGGGGTGCTATTAACAATTAATGTCACTGCCACCTGTCTGCTAATGTTAAGCATGTTTCTCTGTGCATCAGGAAACGCTTGACTTTGTGCGTGTTCCTGACAGGTTTGAACCTAGCTGTAGTCTGTTGGTGCTTAGATTGTTGTCCTATGAACTGGAAAATCTCTGCCCAGAGTGAATGTTTTCCGAATTTGATGTTCAGGGGCTCCTGAATCAAAAAAGCGCATCTAAACCCAAAAACAAAAAGGCATTAGATTGTAGCTTACCAGTCCTTAGATGTGGTGGCTGCATTATTTCTCCTTTTAATTTATTTTCACCTGGTGATCCTGCTAGTAACACACTTCCTGTCCTAGGGTGACAGCACTTATCCATCATTCTGTTACTATGGAAGAGCAGCGTTGTCACTTTTGACAGCTTCTCATTTGGAGGGACTGCCCCTTATTTGTAATGAAATCTCTCTGTCCCTCCTCAATTGTCCCTCATTTTGGTCTGATGTATAGACCTTTATAAATATTTACTATTGAACTACCTAGGTTTGCCTTGAAATAACTTTCCGGTCTCAGGGACCCCCCTGCTAATAACGACTATATGTACAACTCATGATACTGTAGTGCCCTCTGGTGTACATAGTTAGCAAGTGTAGTTAGAGGTTTGTTAGAAGCCTGGGTGTGAGTCAGTGAGTTTACCTTAATCCAGGCTGGAGGACTCTACAGGTCAGACCTCTGGTACCTCCCCCTGGTTCTAGAAGCTTGGAGAAGTTTCCAGAAGCTAGTGGGTGGAGGACAGAAGGTGCAAATCTGCATATTCATGGGAGTCTGACCAATCCCAGGCAGGAGGCTTGGAAGTGTGGCCTAATCAGACTATAATTATGAGAGAGCCTGGCCAGTAGAGGAGTTGAGTGGAAGATGGAGTGCTGAGCTGTACTGCTGTGTAGCCAGGGAGGGGACCCCGGAGAAGAGGGATTCTGCCTCTAGGCTGGAGGTCAGAAGGATGGGAGAAGGAAGTTGACAGAGGGAGCTCCACTGCCTTACAGTCCACTGGGGAAGGACAGCATGTTAGCCTGAAAGGAAACCATCCCAGGAAAAAGCCTGAAAGCAGTTTATCTAAAGCCACAGAACACAAGGACAGTGTGAGTACCAGGAAACCCCCGGGGTCTACAGAAGAAAGGGCTGCTAGGTGCTATACCCAACCAGTTCTCCCTGGGACAGGGCTACAGGTCTGTTCTGGAATCTCTTGCTCCAGGATACTCTTCAAAGTCAGCCAGGTGGACGGGTGTTTCCTAGCTGGGGTCTGAAGAGGTTCACATGGAGGGGACCAAGTGCTGCTCACAGAGTGTTACTGCTCCATCAAGAAACTGATGCCCCTCCGGAGAGAGTAGAAAGTCCAGGGTACCACATTTTAGCACAGAATAAGGAAGTTTGTCCACAGAATGTTGGTTTCAAATCAAGCTGGGCATCCCATATACTACTAGACGATATCCAAGTTGTTTACCCCTAAATAAAACAATGAAAACAAGCCCATGGACTGGTTACTGACTCTGAAAGTTGGAAATGTGTGTTGCCTGGCTGTGCAGGAAAATAGGAGCACCCAAACTCAGCGGCTCTCAAGGGGGTAGCGTTATAATACATTAGTTTGAGGGTCAGTAGGAAGAATTCTTCTTGTCAAACATTTTTCTTTCAACATGGAGCACATAAGAAAAAAGAAAAACAGACAAACATACAAACAAGCAGGCCATTGTGAGGCTGAATGTAAAACAGGGTACCGGCAGTACAAAGGGTGAAACAAACCCAAGACCCGATGACTTGAAAAAATGATACATATAAACAGTGCAAGAAAAATATGTAGAACACAGAAAATTGTAATCCAGGGAGATCCTGGTAATATCCAGCAAATAATAAAATTCTAGAAATATTAGCCTGAAAACAAGCTACTACAGGGTACAGTAGGCCTCTATAACCCAAGTAGTAGTGACAAGATACGGCCTGAGGAAACAAATAAAAAAGACTGCAGAGAGACACAGAAGTGGAAAAAGGCAAAAGCACAGCCAAGTCAACTATTCGGTCACAGGCTCAGCTGTTGCAGGAGGATAAAAAACTAAAAAACACACACAAAGATAGAAACACAAATAGTAGAAAGGAAGAACAGAGCCAGAAAAGGAGGGAAAGAAGAAAAAGAAGAAAAGAAAAGAGAAGAAAAAGGTCCCTAAGGGAGATGCATCACATCATAAGTGTAGCGAAAAAAATAATTTATCATGGCAAAAGAACTGTCTCATCAAAATCAGGGGAAGGCAGTGTGAAATCCAAGGCTTCCAAGTCAGCTTGAGCCTTTCGAGCAGATCCTTTTCCAGTGCTTCCATTTTGGCGTGCACAATGGCACGGTACATTCTATGTTTAGTCTCAGCCAAGGTTAAAGAGGGGGACCGCCATGCCCAAGCTATAGTCTGCTTTGCGGCTGTCAGAAGCTGAAGGAAGAGTTTAAATTGTCTGCTCAGGTTTAAGATTAAGGAGGACAGTGGTAGGGTCAGGTGCAGGGGCGGACTGACAACTCATGGGGCCCCTAGGCAATAGGGGATCATGGGGCCCCTGTGTCCTTGCCCAAACTCAAAAAAGCCTATGAAAAATGAACCAGGGTCATCTCATGGGGCCCCCTACTGACCCCATGCCCTCGGGCAGTGCCCGAGTTTCAAATTGGTCAGGTGGCAGGCTCGTCTCAAACATGATAGATATGAGCATAAAAATTTCCGTCCAAAACGAGTAAACCACCGGAGACTCCCACCAAATATGCCAAAAAGTACCCAGATGAGGACAGCCGCAGAAACAGAATGCCGAGCTATTCGGAGCAAATTTAGCAATTCTATTGGGAATGAGATATTACCTGGTCAAGACCTTATAATTAGCCTCCAACTCCACTACGTTGGGGGAGGATGATTTGGTAACCTACCAGATCTCCCTCCAGGCATCTGGGTCCAACAGGCGGCCTAAATCCCTCTCTCATTTCATAACATAACATGGTGTATCACAATTAGGTTTAAAAAGGATCTGTTTATAAAGGGACGAAAGAAGGGATGTGGGTCTTTAAGGCATGTTCGCTCAGACTGGGAAAGATGTGTCAACACTACATGGGCAGCGATGTAAGAGGAGTAAAAGTGCTTAATTTGCAAATAACAAAAGATCTCAGAGCGTGGGGAAGGGTTCACAGAGAGTGGGGAAGGACAAAAAAGAGGAAGCATTGACCAACCTATATAGGCATATTAGGCCCGTGGCATTCCATCCATGGAATGAGGCAGGACTTTCCCAAGCCGGGTTTTTGAAGAAGGAGAGCAATGGATTATGAGCGGATTGTAAGCCGTACGTGGTCTTAAATTTATCCCAGAAAGACAAAGAATGCTTAGTGATGGGGTTGTGTAAAGAGCTTCGGTCTGAGCCGTAACAGGTTAGCTACCGTCAAAGGGTCACAATCAACTGACTCTATAGATACCCATAAGGGAGTTTCACCAACAGCGAGATACTTAGGTAATTGAGATAATTGGGCTGCATAGTAGTAGGAGGAAAAACTGGGTAAACCCAACCCGCCACAGGGCCTGGGGAGAAACAGTGTGGAATTGAGTATCTTCGGTTTTTTCATGCCCCAAACAAAAGTCAAAGCCCTTCTCTGCAAAATACGAAGGAAATAAGCCGGGATAAGGATCAGCAAAACTCAAAATAGATATAGTAATTTGGGTAAGATAACCATCTTAAGGACATTAATCCTGCCTATCCAAGAAAGTGGAAGAGAGGACCAATGAGTCATTAAAGAAGATACCGATGTGAGCATTGGGGGGTAATTTGTGGCAAAGAAGTCAGTATGAGCAGCAGTCAACTTGATACCCAAGTAACGAAGGTGATGCGAGGCCCAAAAAAAGGGCAGAGCTGCCTAAGCTAGCCGTAACTCACCCTCCGATAACGATATGTTAAGGGCAGTCGATTTCTGAGCATTTACTGAGAGACTCGAGAGAGAAGCAAAATGAGTGAGCGTGTCTAGCAAGTTCGGCGCCGAAATTTGCGGGGTGGATATGACCTCTTCTACATCATCCAATCAAGCTACTACCGTCTAGTTTCAAACCTGAACTCAGTTGTTTATGCCCTACACCCAGATTGTCAAGGGGGCAGTCATTATTGTTCAGCTTTTGGACACTTCTATGTGCAATTAAACCATGGCAACATCTAATGTTTGTGTAGTATTATGTTCAGCAGACTGTGTTCTTCTATTGTTGTGACTTAGATGACGTTCAGAGCACATTTTATGCCCAATTCATGCAAAACTCCACGTAATCCCAAGGGGTTCACATACTTTTTCTTGCAACTGTATATTATTTTTCAGGAGCGAGGGGTCTATCATAAGACAAAGAACATTAAACAGAATTTGTGTCATTGTGCCTTTTTACAGAAGTCATATGTAAAAAGGTACAATTTATGCTGGTGTCTGCCAAGTTCAATTCCTCTGATTTTGGGATCTGATTGAATGTGTTGGGCTAAAGGCTCGATAAGAACAGTAACATAGGAGATAAGGGAAAACCTTGATGCATACCTCTTCCAGTACAAAAAGGGTCCGATTTATAACCAGCATACTTGACATACGCTCTCGGAGAGTTATACATAGCTGAAATCCAGTGAAAAAAGTGGGGGCCAAATCCCCATTTTTGTAAGGTATACTGTAGATATGGTCATAACACAGTATCGAATGCTTTTTTAATATCAAGTGATAGGAAACAAGAAGGGATACATCGTGTTCTGGCCTGCACACGCAATCAACAGCTCTATGGATGTAATCTTCAGCCTGCCGTACTGGAATGAACCCTACCTGATCACGATGAATAAGCTTCCCAATCATGGTATTCAGTCTGGTCGTCAGTATTTTAGCTAAAAGCTTAATGCTCAGATTTGGAAGAGAGATAGGACGATAATTAGTCCAAACAGAGTCATCAGAATGTGATTTAGGGAGCATACAGATAACGGCCGTTAATAATTCCGAGCAGAAAGAGCATCAGTCAATTAATGTGTTAAAAGTGGTAGTGAGAAGAGGAGTCAAAGTCTCAGAAAATGACTTATAGTACAGGGTGGGGTAACTGTCCGGTCCCGGGCATTTCTTTACTTTCAAGTCCTTACTGGCCAAAGCCACCTCAGGCTCAGTGATAGGGGAAAACAACTTAGAGTGATTGGCCTGCGTAAGCTCAGGTAATTGAATATTCGAAAAACAGGTCTCTGCCTTCGAAACGTTCAACACACAGTCAGGTGAGTACAGGGAAGCTAGGTATGATTGAAACTTGAAATCTTAACTGGATTGCTGGTATAGACGTCTCGTGCCACCTTAAGTCTAATGGTTTTTGAGGGCTTATCCAGTGACCTGAGGGTGCGTGCAAGCATGAATCTGGCTTATTAGCTTTAAGAAAAAATTTATGCTGGGAATGACTCACGGATTTATCCGCCAAGTCAGTTAAGAATAGGTCAAATTCTAACCGGGTCTTGTCTAGTTGAGTTTTGTTAGTCGGGGAAGGGTCATCTTGGAACGTGGTGTAGCAGGAGTTAAAATCAAATTCCAGTTTTTGAAGTAAATCTTTGCCTTCCCTTTTAGGAAGAGCCAATTGGCGTATAATTGCCACACAGATCACCGGCTTATGTGCTTCCCACAAAATAAGAGGGGACACATCTGGTGTGGAATTATGCAATAGATAGTCCTTAAGAGCTACCTCAATGACTGCACGAAAAGACGGGTT
Source organism: Staurois parvus (assembly GCF_062004578.1). Classification (NCBI taxonomy): domain Eukaryota; kingdom Metazoa; phylum Chordata; class Amphibia; order Anura; family Ranidae; genus Staurois; species Staurois parvus. The sequence goes on from NW_028318353.1 coordinate 1,347,537, forward strand.
TTTAAGCAAAGATTCATTAAGTCACCAGGAGGTGTCATGGGCCGTTGGGATAGGAGAAGCTATTGTGGTCAGCACTGCACTATGATCCGACCAAGTAAATGGAATAATGAAAAATGATAAAACTTCAGGAACCATGCCGATACTCAAAAAGATGTGATAAATGTGCGAGAAAGATTTATGTAGATACGAATAATAGGTATAATGTTTTTTAGCGGGGTTTAGTTCATGCCAGGAGTCAATCAATTTGTGCTTGATAAGTAGATGGTTAAATGAAGGCTTAGTAGGACTAGTAGGCGGGGAAGGGGGAGATTTATCCTAAAAGAGCATTAAAACCTGATTGCAATCACCACGGATTAGGACTGTGGCCAACCTATTGAAGGTCAAATAGGTGAGAGAGGAAATATGTAGGGCACAGGCGCGGACTGACAACTCATGGGGCCCCCGGGCAATAGGGGATCATGGAGCCCCTGTGTCCTTGCCAAAACTCAAGAAAGCCTATGAAAAAGGTACCAGGGGCATCTCATGGGGCCCCCTACTGAACCCGGGCCCTCGGGCAGTGCCCAAGTTTCCAAATGGTCAGTCTGCCCCTGGTAGGGAGCTTGTTGAGGTCATAATATGACACAATGCTGACATCCGCATCCATGAATTGACCAGTGAGAATTAGATAACGGCCTTCCGGGTCTCTAACCTCGGCTGAGAGAGTAAAGGGTACTGAGCAATCAAACGCTATCAATACACCATGTTGTTTAGTTATGGCAGATGCGTTATAAGCGTGGGAAAAGCAAACATGGAAAAACTTAGGAGTGGCCTGCCTTGAAAAATGCATGTCCTGAAGGCAAACAATTTGGGCCTTCTTGGCTGCGAGCGAACAAAAAGCTTTTCAGCGCTTTTGAGAAATATTGAGTCCATGAACATTCAGGGATAGAATGTTCAAGGGGGCCATAACTGAAAGGCAATTATTATATCCAAGTAAAGAGACGGAGTTGCCATGTTGGAAGCGCCAACCCTCAGGGAGGAACGATTAGGGAAAGAAAGCCAGAAAAAGACAGGGAAGTAAGTAGAACATAATAAACAACAGCATTTCGAATGTAGCATACATAAATACTTCATAACCTGAGATGCGGACCTATTTGGAGGGAGAACCAGCCATCCTCCAAAGGCTCAAGCGATACTGTCGGCTGCGCACCAAAATAGTGTGGGCAACCGAGTGTATCGATGTGGGGGCACAAGGAACAATCCTGGAGAAATTAATGTCCTAAATAACAGTACTGAATATTACAACATTACTGAACCCAGTATAAACATTGTACTCCATTGCTCCCATGGGCTATCCTGAGGGGTATCAAAGAGAGGAGTGGAGAAAAAGGGAGGAATCGCTCTAGGAGCAAGGGGGAGCAAGCTGATTGTACAAGAAGCAAGGAGCCCCAGCAGCCACCAGGTGTTGCATAGCCAGCCAACAACATCAGCAACATACAGCTGAGGATGTAGAGTAGGCAGTAGTAAAAAACAACAATATATAACAATATAGACAACTGTGCGGTTTTGTGTACCACATAGAAATTCGTTAAGCTCTGAAGACGCAGAGCACTAGAAACAAAAATAAAATGCTAAACAAAATGGCTCATGTAAGAAGAACTGAGAAACCAAACAATAGAGTAAGTCCATTATGCAAGTCATTAGATCTTAGTACCTCTGAAAGGCCCTCGCGGTGGAAGGGTAAGTAGGCAAGGAAAATAAGCATTTGTGATCAATGATACTTATCAAACGTGGGCCATGTGAATTGGTATGGAGGAGGAACAAAGAGGATGTAGATAGAAGTAGCAGGTAATATACTTGAACAGGTCTCAAACCGATGGGAATTGCGAACGTCAACAGTTGGTGAAAGTAACACCCCACTGGGAGGATAAATGGAAGAGTAGGGGATCCATGTGTATGGGAGTGGTCATCAGTCCATTGAGTACTGCACTGTCAGGACCGGAGAAGCAAATCGACCACGTTTTTAAGCATTTCGATGATTTCTTCCGACAGAAGCTGGATTAGATTTGCGTGGAGAGGCCGAACTCCGGCGTATACCATCAGAGTTGCGGGGCTGCTCCGCGAGCTGCAAATCCTGTAGGATGATCTGCAACTCCTCTGAAGAGCAACAAACATGTTTGGAACCTTGATATGTAAAGCAGAGAGAAAAAGGAAAACCCCGTTGATAAGGAATGTGCCGTTGCTGGAGAATTAGGAGCTGAGGTTTCATGGCACGCCTCTGAGAGATGGTAAAAGGAGACAGGTCCATGAAAATTGATACTGATGGCCCTGAAAACATAAATTTTCTTTACTGCTGGCCGCCACTAGGAGTTTTTCGTTAGTATGGCAGTAATGGAATTTAGATATGATCTCCCTGGGTGGGCCTTCTGACTTTTGAGGCGTTAGAGCTCGGTGGACCTTGTCCATTTGCAAACGCTCAACAGGTATAGCTGGGAGTAATTCCTGAAATAGGGCCAGCATAGTTGCTTGGAGGTCTAAAATGGACCCTGGAATACCCCGGATAGGCAAGTTAGAGCGCCTGGACCTATTCTCATAGTCTTCCAGTCTAGTTTGCATTGTGAAGTTTTCTTCTCTAAGATTTTCAAATTTTGAGTATGTGTTTCTAACTCATCTACCCTGGTTTCAAGTTCAGTTGTACGGTGGCCCAACTCTTTCATCTCTCGGGTGAGACTAACCGTGATGTGGTCTGAAGTTTGCTTTAAGGCCTGTGAAGTACGCGCTCAATATGCTTAAGGAGAACTGGAGATACAGCATCCCCTGAGGCCTTTTGTTCCCCATCCGATTCACCCTGGCAGTCTGGTGGGGACGAGGTGCATTTACCTGGGCGCTCTGAAGCTGTTGCTGAAGGAGCGGGTGCTGGCGCCATCTTGTCTGGGGCTTGTGTCATAGCGTCCTTAATGTACTTCCTCTTAATCTTTGGCTTTGAGCCTCCCAAAACCATCCTGCTCGCATCTAGGGTGAGTCCGGGGCTCCGGGGTGCAGCGGTGAGCAGCAGTGTGCACAGACGGGCTCGGGATCCGGGCTGCAGTGTCCTCCGGGAGCAGAGCTCTAAGCAGCCATGTCTGCTCAGTGGGACTCCACACATCCGCCCCCAGGAAGAATTCTCCTTACACTTATTATTATTATACAGTATTTATAAAGCGCCAATAGTTCGCTCAGCGCTGTACATTACAATGGGGGACAGAACAATAACAATACAATGCAAAACATGAGGGGATCGAGGGCCCTGCTCTTTTGAGCTTACAATCTAGGAGGGAGGGGATGGTGGCACAGGAGGAGTGGTAGGAAGAGTGGAGGAGGTCGGCAAGTTAGCAGGGGGTGGGGCAAGCTTCCCTGAAGAGGTGGGTTTTCAGTGTGCGCCTAAAGGAGAGGTGGTAATTAGAGATGAGCGAATCGAAGTATCCGAAGTGGAATTCGAGTCGAATATCGGAAAAATTTCGATTCCGAATCCGAAAAATAGCCTAATTCGGACGCGCGAATCGAAATTTTTCAGAAAATGGCGGCTGACATGTGCGGCGACGGAGCGGGGATGTCTGGGAAGGCGCGCAGACAAGGCGCGCTGACCCATAATGCATTCCTCAACTACATGTGATCGCATCAGCCAATCAGCAGCCAGCCAGCCAGCACTGTGTAATGGTCGAGCTATAAATAGCGGCCATTTTGGAATTCTTCATTTGCCTGCAGTTATTGAACAGAGGCAGACCGCTCTGTACTAGGGACAGGGACAGAGTTAGGGCCACAGAAACGATAATTGGGGACAGAGAAAAGTTACTTAGGGACAGAGAACCATTACTCAGGGACACAGACTTGTTAATGAGGGCCACAGAATCGTTATTTAGGGACAAAGAAACGCTAGTTAGGGCCACAGAATTCATACTCAGGGACAGACAGAATTGTTACTCAGTGCCAGAGAATTGTTACTTAGGGCCACAGAAACGTTATTAGGGCCACAGAATTTTTACTCAGGGACAGACAGAATTGTTACTGAGTGCCAGAGAATTGTTACTCAGGGACAGACAGAATTGTTACTGAGTGCCAGAGAATTGTTACTTAGGGCCACAGAAACTTTACTTAGGGCCACAGAATTTTTACTCAGGGACAGACAGAATTGTTACTGAGTGCCAGAGAATTGTTACTCAGGGACAGACAGAATTGTTACTGAGTGCCAGAGAATTGTTACTCAGGGACAGACAGAATTGTTACGGAGTGCCAGAGAATTGTTACTCAGGGCCACAGAAACTTTACTTAGGGCCACAGAATTTTTACTCAGGGACAGACAGAATTGTTACTGAGTGCCAGAGAATTGTTACTCAGGGCCACAGAAACTTTACTTAGGGCCACAGAATTTTTACTCAGGGACAGACAGAATTGTTACTGAGTGCCAGAGAATTGTTACTCAGGGACACATAATCGTTGAATTAAAGAGTATGTCAGACAACATGCAGAGGAGTGGCAGAGGAGGCAATTTTTTAGGAGCGAGCAGACGTGGCAGCAGAGGAAGGGGTCGAGGCAGCACTATTCGCAGCCAGAGGCCAGTGCTCCCGGTGTCATCCAGCGGTCGTGTCTCCACCGACAACCCTGCCGTCATTGATTGGTTGGCTCGGTCGTCTTCCTCTTCCCAGGTCACCTCTGACACCTACAGCCAACGGTCGGTGGGTACGTCAGACACAACCGTTAGTTGGCATGGCCCGGGACCAAGCCCACTGAAATCACGTGTCCTCTACCTGCCCCTGTCCTTTGCTGTTCCCTCACCAAGCGAAGTATCGCATGCTGTGGGCTCAGCCCCACTGTACAGTGAGGAAGAGCTAACAGAGGGCGGTCAGGAACGGGGGGAGACATCGGCCTTTTCAGCAGCCAGGCGAAGAAGTACTGGCGAGGAGAGTGACATAGGGTGCTGGCAGATTACGGACCTCCCATAGCTGCTGCCAGGCCCCTAATCTGCCATGGGCCCCTATATACCGCCTCCTCATGCTGCTGCCAAGTCCAGAGTCTCTCATGGGTCCCTATACGGCCTCCCATTGCTGCTGTCTCCATCGCCACACTCTGCCATGTGCCACTTTCAGGTCTCCACACACACTGCTGGTGTGTTGAATTTTTTGACATAGGGTGCTGGCAGATTACGGGCCTCCTATAGCTGCTGCCAGGCCCCTAATCTGCCATAGGCCCCTATATACCGCCTCCTCATGCTGCTGCTAGGTCCAGAGTCTCTCATGGGTCCCTGTACGGCCTCCCATTGCTGCTGTCTCCATCGCCACACTTTGCCATGTGCCACTTTCAGGTCTCCTCACACTGCTGGTGTGTAGAATTTTTTGACATAGGGTGCTGGCAGATTACGGGCCTCCTATAGCTGCTGCCAGGCCCCTAATCTGCCATGGGCCCCTATATACCGCCTCCTCATGCTGCTGCCAGTTCCAGAGTCTCTCATGGGTCCCTGTACGGCCTCCCATTGCATCTGTCTCCATCGCCACACTCTGCCATGTGCCACTTTCAGGTCTCCTCACACACTGCTGGTGTGTTGAATTTTTTGACATAGGGTGCTGGCAGATTACGGGCCCCCTGTAGCTGCTGCCAGGCCCCTAATCTGCCATGGGCCCCTATATACCGCCTCCTCATGCTGCTGCCAGTTCCAGAGTCTCTCATGGGTCCCTGTACGGCCTCCCATTGCTGCTGTCTCCATCGCCACACTCTGCCATGTGCCACTTTCAGGTCTCCTCACACACTGCTGGTGTGTTGAATTTTTTGACATAGGGTGCTGGCAGATTACGGGCCTCCTATAGCTGCTGCCAGGCCCCTAATCTGCCATAGGCCCCTATATACCGCCTCCTCATGCTGCTGCTAGGTCCAGAGTCTCTCATGGGTCCCTGTACGGCCTCCCATTGCTGCTGTCTCCATCGCCACACTCTGCCATGTGCCACTTTCAGGTCTCCTCACACTGCTGGTGTGTTACATTTTTTGTCATAGGGTGCTGGCAGATTACGGGCCTCCCATAGCTGCTGCCAGGCCCCTAATCTGCCATGGGCCCCTATACCGCCTCCTCATGCTGCTGCCAAGTCCAGAGTGTGTCATGGGTCCCTGTACGGCCTCCCATTGCTGCTGTCTCCATAGCCACACTCTGCCATGTGCCACTTTCAGGTCTCCTCACACTGCTGGTGTGTTCAATTTTTTGACATAGGGTGCTGGCAGATTACGGGCCTCCCATTGCTGCTGCCAGGCACGTAATCTGCCATGGGCCCCCGTACCGACTCCTCATGCTGTGACGTTGCAACAAGGTGGAATTCAACCCTACATATGTTAGACCGCCTTTACGAACAGCGAAAGGCCATCACAGATTTCCTGATGTTAAAAGCGGATAAAGGTACTCCCTGTGTAACTTAGATGTCAGCCATTGGCAGCTCATGCGTGACACCTGCCGCTTGCTCAGGCCCTTTGAGGAGGCCACGCTATTCATGAGTCGGCAGGACTATGGGATGAACGACGTCATTCCTCTGTTGCACGTCCTGGAACAAATGCTGTTAACAATGGCTGGTCAGGGTGCGGTAGACGTGGCGCACAGATCTCAACGCCACATGACCCCTGTGGGGGCAGGACAGGAAGAAGAGGAGGAGGTAGAGGAGGACATTGGTGCTCAGGAATTATTGAGTGAAATGGGTGGTTTTTCCACTCAGCGGACAGGAGTGGAGGAGCAGGAGCATCTGGTAGAGGAGGAGGAGGAGGAGACAGAGGACCCAGACGCACCGTGGCAGTATGCTGTGGAGATGGAGGCAGGGAGTCCCTCGCATTCCTTGGCACAAATGGCCCATAGCATGCTCGCTTGCTTGCGTAGCGACAGCCGAATAATAACCATCAGACAGAGGGATGACTTTTGGCTGTCCACCTTGTTGGACCCTCGCTACCGGTCCAAAATGGTGGCCTTTTTCACACCTGCTGAGAGGGAGGCCAAAATTACGTACTATAAAAACCACCTATGTAGTCAGTTGGTCTCTGCCTTTGTGCGCCAACGTCCATCCTCAGACACTGTGGGCCCTGTGCGCTCGCGTTCCGCTGGCATGGCAGCAGGGGAGGGGTGGGGTGGTAGGAGCAGTGGCAGCTCCACCAGCAGCGGCTGCCTCAGTCTGCAGTCGATGATGAGTAGCTTTCTTCACCAGCGCAGTGAGGAAACTACTAACCAGCCGCAGCAGCAGCATCAGGTGGACCTGGAGCAGGAGCTCAAACAACAGGCTTGTGCCTACTTGGACAGCACCCTGCCAACCGAGGTAGACAATCCCCTTGACTACTGGGCAACGAAACTTGACCTTTGGCCCCAACTAGCTGAATTTGCCCTTGAAAGGCTGTCATGCCCGGCCAGTAGCGTGGCATCGGAGCGCGTGTTTAGTGCGGCAGGAGGTATTGCAACTCCGCGGAGGACACGACTGTCCACCCAAAGTGTGGAGAGACTCACGTTTGTGAAAATGAATCAGGCGTGGATTAGTCTGGATTTCAAACCACCAGTTCCTGACACAACTGACTAAATCCGCCATGAATCATGCCCCAAACATGTGCCACTTTCAGGTCTCCTCACACACTGCTTGTGTTTTCAATTTTTTGACATAGGGTGCTGGCAGATTACGGGCCTCCCATAGCTGCTGCCAGGCCCCTAATCTGCCATGGGCCCCTATATACCGCCTCCTCATGCTGCTGCCAGGTCCAGAGTCTCTCATGCCATGTGCCACTTTCAGGTCTCCTCACACACTGCTGGTGTGTTCAATTTTTTGTCATAGGGTGCTGCCAGATTACGGGCCTCCTATAGCTGCTACCAGGCCCCTAATCTGCCATGGGCCCCTATACCGCCTCCTCATGCTGCTGCCAGGTCCACAGTCTCTCATGGGTCCCTGTACGGCCTCCCATTGCTGCTGTCTCCATCGCCACACTCTGCCATGTGCCACTTTCAGGTCTCCTCACACACTGCTGGTGTGTTCCATTTTTTGACATAGGGTGCTGGCAGATTACGGGCCTCCCATAGCTGCTGCCAGGCCCCTAATCTGCCATGGGCCCCTATATACCGCCTCCTCATGCTGCTGCCAAGTCCAGAGTCTCTCATGGGTCCCTGTACGGCCTCCCATTGCTGCTGTCTCCATCGCCACACTCTGCCATGTGCCACATTCAGGTCTCTTCACACTGCTTGTGTTTTCAATTTTTTGACATAGGGTGCTGGCAGATTACGGGCCTCCCATAGCTGCTGCCAGGCCCCTAATCTGCCATGGGCCCCTATATACCGCCTCCTCATGCTGCTGCCAAGTCCAGAGTCTCTCATGGGTCCCTCTACGGCCTCCTATTGCTGCTGTCTCCATCGCCACACTCTGCCATGTGCCACTTTCAGGTCTCCTCACACACTGCTGTTGTGTTGAATTTTTTGACATAGGGTGCTGGCAGATTACGGGCCTCCCATAGCTGCTGCCAGGCCCCTAATCTGCCATGGGCCCCTATATACCGCCTCCTCATGCTGCTGCCAAGTCCAGAGTCTCTCATGGGTCCCTGTACGGCCTCCCATTGCTGCTGTCTCCATCGCCACACTCTGCCATGTGCCACATTCAGGTCTCTTCACACTGCTTGTGTTTTCAATTTTTTGACATAGGGTGCTGGCAGATTACGGGCCTCCCATAGCTGCTGCCAGGCCCCTAATCTGCCATGGGCCCCTATATACCGCCTCCTCATGCTGCTGCCAAGTCCAGAGTCTCTCATGGGTCCCTGTACGGCCTCCCATTGCTGCTGTCTCCATCGCCACACTCTGCCATGTGCCACATTCAGGTCTCTTCACACTGCTTGTGTTTTCAATTTTTTGACATAGGGTGCTGCCAGATTACAGGCTTCCCATAGCTGCTGCCAGGCCCCTAATCTGCCATGGGCCCCTATATACCGCCTCCTCATGCTGCTGCCAAGTCCTGAGTCTCTCATGGGTCCCTGTACGGCCTCCCATTGCTGCTGTCTCCATCGCCACACTCTGCCATGTGCCACATTCAGGTCTCTTCACACTGCTTGTGTTTTCAATTTTTTGACATAGGGTGCTGGCAGATTACGGGCCTCCCATAGCTGCTGCCAGGCCCCTAATCTGCCATGGGCCCCTATATACCGCCTCCTCATGCTGCTGCCAAGTCCAGAGTCTCTCATGGGTCCCTCTACGGCCTCCCATTGCTGCTGTCTCCATCGCCACACTCTGCCATGTGCCACTTTCAGGTCTCCTCACACACTGCTGTTGTGTTGAATTTTTTGACATAGGGTGCTGGCAGATTACGGGCCTCCCATAGCTGCTGCCAGGCCCCTAATCTGCCATGGGCCCCTATATACCGCCTCCTCATGCTGCTGCCAAGTCCAGAGTCTCTCATGGGTCCCTGTACGGCCTCCCATTGCTGCTGTCTCCATCGCCACACTCTGCCATGTGCCACATTCAGGTCTCTTCACACTGCTTGTGTTTTCAATTTTTTGACATAGGGTGCTGGCAGATTACGGGCCTCCCATAGCTGCTGCCAGGCCCCTAATCTGCCATGGGCCCCTATATACCGCCTCCTCATGCTGCTGCCAGTTCCAGAGTCTCTCATGGGTCCCTCTACGGCCTCCCATTGCTGCTGTCTCCATCGCCACACTCTGCCATGTGCCACTTTCAGGTCTCCTCACACACTGCTGTTGTGTTGAATTTTTTGACATAGGGTGCTGGCAGATTACGGGCCTCCCATAGCTGCTGCCAGGCCCCTAATCTGCCATGGGCCCCTATATACCGCCTCCTCATGCTGCTGCCAAGTCCAGAGTCTCTCATGGGTCCCTGTACGGCCTCCCATTGCTGCTGTCTCCATCGCCACACTCTGCCATGTGCCACATTCAGGTCTCTTCACACTGCTTGTGTTTTCAATTTTTTGACATAGGGTGCTGGCAGATTACGGGCCTCCCATAGCTGCTGCCAGGCCCCTAATCTGCCATGGGCCCCTATATACCGCCTCCTCATGCTGCTGCCAAGTCCTGAGTCTCTCATGGGTCCCTGTACGGCCTCCCATTGCTGCTGTCTCCATCGCCACACTCTGCCATGTGCCACATTCAGGTCTCTTCACACTGCTTGTGTTTTCAATTTTTTGACATAGGGTGCTGGCAGATTACGGGCCTCCCATAGCTGCTGCCAGGCCCCTAATCTGCCATGGGCCCCTATATACCGCCTCCTCATGCTGCTGCCAGTTCCAGAGTCTCTCATGGGTCCCTCTACGGCCTCCCATTGCTGCTGTCTCCATCGCCACACTCTGCCATGTGCCACTTTCAGGTCTCCTCACACACTGCTGTTGTGTTGAATTTTTTGACATAGGGTGCTGGCAGATTACGGGCCTCCCATAGCTGCTGCCAGGCCCCTAATCTGCCATGGGCCCCTATATACCGCCTCCTCATGCTGCTGCCAAGTCCAGAGTCTCTCATGGGTCCCTGTACGGCCTCCCATTGCTGCTGTCTCCATCGCCACACTCTGCCATGTGCCACATTCAGGTCTCTTCACACTGCTTGTGTTTTCAATTTTTTGACATAGGGTGCTGGCAGATTACGGGCCTCCTATAGCTGCTGCCAGGCCCCTAATCTGCCATGGGCCCCTATATACCGCCTCCTCATGCTGCTGCCAAGTCCAGAGTCTCTCATGGGTCCCTGTACGGCCTCCCATTGCTGCTGTCTCCATCGCCACACTCTGCCATGTGCCACATTCAGGTCTCTTCACACTGCTTGTGTTTTCAATTTTTTGACATAGGGTGCTGGCAGATTACGGGCCTCCCATAGCTGCTGCCAGGCCCCTAATCTGCCATGGGCCCCTATATACCGCCTCCTCATGCTGCTGCCAGTTCCAGAGTCTCTCATGGGTCCCTCTACGGCCTCCCATTGCTGCTGTCTCCATCGCCACACTCTGCCATGTGCCACTTTCAGGTCTCCTCACACACTGCTGTTGTGTTGAATTTTTTGACATAGGGTGCTGGCAGATTACGGGCCTCCCATAGCTGCTGCCAGGCCCCTAATCTGCCATGGGCCCCTATATACCGCCTCCTCATGCTGCTGCCAAGTCCAGAGTCTCTCATGGGTCCCTGTACGGCCTCCCATTGCTGCTGTCTCCATCGCCACACTCTGCCATGTGCCACATTCAGGTCTCTTCACACTGCTTGTGTTTTCAATTTTTTGACATAGGGTGCTGGCAGATTACGGGCCTCCCATAGCTGCTGCCAGGCCCCTAATCTGCCATGGGCCCCTATATACCGCCTCCTCATGCTGCTGCCAAGTCCAGAGTCTCTCATGGGTCCCTGTACGGCCTCCCATTGCTGCTGTCTCCATCGCCACACTCTGCCATGTGCCACATTCAGGTCTCTTCACACTGCTTGTGTTTTCAATTTTTTGACATAGGGTGCTGGCAGATTACGGGCCTCCCATAGCTGCTGCCAGGCCCCTAATCTGCCATGGGCCCCTATATACCGCCTCCTCATGCTGCTGCCAAGTCCAGAGTCTCTCATGGGTCCCTCTACGGCCTCCCATTGCTGCTGTCTCCATCGCCACACTCTGCCATGTGCCACTTTCAGGTCTCCTCACACACTGCTGTTGTGTTGAATTTTTTGACATAGGGTGCTGGCAGATTACGGGCCTCCCATAGCTGCTGCCAGGCCCCTAATCTGCCATGGGCCCCTATATACCGCCTCCTCATGCTGCTGCCAAGTCCAGAGTCTCTCATGGGTCCCTGTACGGCCTCCCATTGCTGCTGTCTCCATCGCCACACTCTGCCATGTGCCACATTCGGGTCTCTTCACACTGCTTGTGTTTTCAATTTTTTGACATAGGGTGCTGGCAGATTACGGGCCTCCCATAGCTGCTGCCAGGCCCCTAATCTGCCATGGGCCCCTATATACCGCCTCCTCATGCTGCTGCCAGTTCCAGAGTCTCTCATGGGTCCCTGTACGGCCTCCCATTGCTGCTGTCTCCATCGCCACACTCTGCCATGTGCCACATTCAGGTCTCTTCACACTGCTTGTGTTTTCAATTTTTTGACATAGGGTGCTGGCAGATTACGGGCCTCCCATAGCTGCTGCCAGGCCCCTAATCTGCCATGGGCCCCTATATACCGCCTCCTCATGCTGCTGCCAAGTCCAGAGTCTCTCATGGGTCCCTCTATGGCCTCCCATTGCTGCTGTCTCCATCGCCACACTCTGCCATGTGCCACTTTCAGGTCTCCTCACACACTGCTGTTGTGTTGAATTTTTTGACATAGGGTGCTGGCAGATTACAGGCCTCCCATAGCTGCTGCCAGGCCCCTAATCTGCCATGGGCCCCTATATACCGCCTCCTCATGCTGCTGCCAAGTCCAGAGTCTCTCATGGGTCCCTGTACGGCCTCCCATTGCTGCTGTCTCCATCGCCACACTCTGCCATGTGCCACATTCAGGTCTCTTCACACTGCTTGTGTTTTCAATTTTTTGACATAGGGTGCTGGCAGATTACGGGCCTCCCATAGCTGCTGCCAGGCCCCTAATCTGCCATGGGCCCCTATATACCGCCTCCTCATGCTGCTGCCAAGTCCAGAGTCTCTCATGGGTCCCTGTACGGCCTCCCATTGCTGCTGTCTCCATCGCCACACTCTGCCATGTGCCACATTCAGGTCTCTTCACACTGCTTGTGTTTTCAATTTTTTGACATAGGGTGCTGGCAGATTACGGGCTTCCCATAGCTGCTGCCAGGCCCCTAATCTGCCATGGGCCCCTATATACCGCCTCCTCATGCTGCTGCCAAGTCCAGAGTCTCTCATGGGTCCCTGTACAGCCTCCCATTGCTGCTGTCTCCATCGCCACACTCTGCCATGTGCCACATTCAGGTCTCTTCACACTGCTTGTGTTTTCAATTTTTTGACATAGGGTGCTGGCAGATTACGGGCCTCCCATAGCTGCTGCCAGGCCCCTAATCTGCCATGGGCCCCTATATACCGCCTCCTCATGCTGCTGCCAAGTCCAGAGTCTCTCATGGGTCCCTGTACGGCCTCCCATTGCTGCTGTCTCCATCGCCACACTCTGCCATGTGCCACTTTCAGGTCTCCTCACACACTGCTGTTGTGTTGAATTTTTTAACATAGGGTGCTGGCAGATTACGGGCCTCCCATAGCTGCTGCCAGGCCCCTAATCTGCCATGGGCCCCTATATACCGCCTCCTCATGCTGCTGCCAAGTCCAGAGTCTCTCATGGGTCCCTGTACGGCCTCCCATTGCTGCTGTCTCCATCGCCACACTCTGCCATGTGCCACATTCAGGTCTCTTCACACTGCTGGTGTGTTGAATTTTTTGACATAGGGTGCTGGCAGATTACGGGCCTCCCATAGCTGCTGCCAGGCCCCTAATCTGCCATGGGCCCCTATATACCGCCTCCTCATGCTGCTGCCAAGTCCAGAGTCTCTCATGGGTCCCTGTACGGCCTCCCATTGCTGCTGCCAGGAGGCAGCAGGGTCGCAGCAGTGTCAGTGGAGGCAAACGGCCACGGAGTAGAGCACCAGCTCCACTGCAGCCTACCACCACGGCCAGTAGTGGTGCCGGTGTGCACGGAGGAAGTAGCAGTCAGCCAGTGAGGAGTAGAGGAGGCAAAGTTTCCTACTCTGCGGTGTGGCAATTTTTCGCCAAGCCGCCCGAGGAAGTAAACGTAGCCGTATGTCGACTATGTGGCCAGAAAGTCAAGCGTGGCCAGGGGGCCCATGTTGGGACTACAGCGTTGCGTCAGCATATGCAGCGTCGCCATTCGGTGGCCTGGGAAAACCGTGATAAAGATACGGCGGTTCTGCCTGCCCCAGCCCAGGGTTCCATTTTGTCATAGGGTGCTGGCAGATTACAGGCCTCCCATAGGTGCTGCCAGGCCCCAAATCTGCCATGGACCCCCGTACCGCCTGGTCACGCTGCTGCTGGGCCCACAGTGTGACCTGGGTCCCTGTACCGCCTCCCATTGCTCCCACTCTGCCATGTGCCACTTTCAGGTCTCCTCACACTCCTGCTGGTTTCCATTTTGTCATAGGTTGCTGTATGGCCTCCCATTGCTGCTGCCTCCACCGCCACACTGTGGCTCCAAACACTGGTTTGGCCCCGTGACTGGCCAAATGAGTGAAGTGTGCGGTGATTCTAAGATCGACGGCACTCATCTGCATGTCATACTGAGTGACAGTATTATTTCTCTTCCCCAGCAGACTCCAAGGGCATTTAAATTAAAGGTACAGTGTTCTGCACTAATATTAAGTCTCTCTGAAGCCTAGAAACACCCTTTTTTAAGTTAAATTCACAGCGAATTTATTCGACTCGAATCGAATATTGTCCACGAATTCGCCGAATCAGTCGAATCGAATTTTTCATTTCTTCGCTCATCTCTAGTGGTAATCTGATGGGTTGGGGCAGGGAGTTCCAGAGGATGGGTGACACCCTGGGGAAGTCCTGGAGGTGGGCATGGGAGGAGGAGACCAGGGAACTAGAGAGAAGGAGGTCTTGTGAGGAGCGGAGTGTGCGTGTTGGGTGGTACTTGGATACTAGGTTGGTGATGTAGTTCGGGGCAGTATGGTGGACACTTGTGGACTGGGAAGAATTCCCCCCTTACAGATAGCTAAAAAAAATCAATGGCATCAGTGGGAACTTATCTGAGAGGCAGAAATTGCTGATTGCTCAAGGAACCCCTAGCGACCCCTGGAAACGCTGACCTAGACTGATATACACTAAAAGCTTCATCCAGCAAAATGATTGCATTTTGAAAACCCAGTAAAAAAGTAAAATAATTGGTAATATAAGGCACTGGAGGGTGTAGACAATCATTTTCAGCATATTAATTATTTGAGGGTTCCATAATTGGGATGTAGCAGGGGTGTATTTGTTCCCCACATACTTTATACTAAAAGATGTTCCCCTTTCTCATTGACACGTATGGCGTTAGGACTGTTGATCCTCCAGAAATCCAGTAGGCTTGTAAATTCCTGTACTGAGATGATGTTGCTGCACTCATATCTCAAACATTGTGAATCAGCCCTTTGGAACTACAGAACACCTCCTTTTTATGTTATAGAGATGAGGAGAAAGAGAGGTGTTCTGGAGTTCAAAAGGTGCTCTAAACAGGACTGATTCACAATGTTTGAGATATATTAGTGCAGCATCCTCAGCTCAGTACAGGAGGTTACAAGCCAACTGGATTTCTGGAGGATCTACAGGTACTTTCCGCACGTATTGAACAGATGTAACAAAACACTTTTAATGGAATATTTAACAGACCAAAAGGGAGCAAATAAGAGAAGTTCATTGTTCGGCTTTACATACACATCCTCCCTCTTCAGTCTGATCCTTGATACTCTAACAATCGCTGTGCTGTTAAATTATGCACTATAGCTGCAGCGGACTCATTCACAGCTGTACTAACAGCTGCACAGGCTACAGCTTCGCTCTCAGAATAATAATGAATCCTACAGCTCAGAAATAATTGCAGATTATGCACTGGTTGTTTTTCTGTTCATGCTGAAAAGATAAAAAAAAAAAAAGAAGAGTGAATAAATACAATTTATAAAGGACTTAGACAACACCACGCCATGTTATGTAACAGATTTTCAAAAAATCCCTATGAATCTCTGTCTCTCTATATACAGGGTGCAGCAACATAACTGCCTTTTTTGAAATGCGTGCCATTCAGGCTGTAGCGGCCATAGCGGGGCGGGAGTGGTCTCAGGCGACAGGCGTAGTTATAAAGTTTTTGTTCTCTTCCAGGTCAGTCATCATCATGCGTTGGATCAGTGAGCAGCGTGATGATTGGATGAATTGATGATGAATGATTGATGAATTGGACTTAGGGGACATTTGGTTCCAACAGGACGGAGCTCACACTTCAAGAGCATCAATGGCTGTTTTAAGGGAACACTTCCCGGAGCGCCTCATCTCAATAAGGGGTGATTTGGAGTGGCCAGCCAGCTCCCCCGATTTGGCCCCTTGCGACTTTTTTTTTGTGGGTTTTTTTGAAATCCAGCGTTTATGTAACCGTCCAAGGACCCTACAAGACCTGAAGACCAACATCCGCGCAGAAATTGCCAACATACCCGCTGCTATGCTGGTAAGGGTCATGAAAAACGCCAGAAATTGGCTTATTCAGTGTATGGACAATGGGGGGCGTCACCTACCTGATATGATTTTCAAAACTGTGTAAAACAGAACTTTAGATATGTACCTACATTATTAAAGACAATAAAAACAATTCTGATTCATAAAATGGGTTTTATTGCGTTTTGAAAAAAGGAAGTTATGTTGCCGCACCCTGTATATATATATGTATATTGTACTGTGTGTATATATATTGTGGGGTTAGCTCAGGTGGGGGATCTCCTTCCCTGGGACAAAGGTAGACCGCACAGCAGGCTTTCGTCAAAATCTGACTGGATGTCAGTTTTTATTAAAAAGGTTTGCAAGAAAATATCAAAATAAACAAAACATCAAAATAAACCCTTGCCATCCAGGCACTAACTAAACAGCAGATGATTCCTCTCTCAGAGGTGAAGGGCTTCTCCCTGTCACCAAAACAAAATAACAGCAAACCTTTTCTTGCAGGTATAGTCCATACACACAGCTCTCTCAGAATACCTCTCTGAGTCCCAGGCCACGAGCAACTCCTTGCTCCAGCCCTGCCCTTTTTATACCACCTGTTGGTGGAGATCAGTGGAGTCCAAACTCTGGTCCGGAACCACCTGCTTAACTGTGGCCCCGAAAACCCGGAGTGGACTCCACCTAAACGGTCAGGTATGAGCATATGCGAGGTGACACATAGCGTCCCTCTATCACCTCGCCGTTCATCCTGTCACATATCCCCCCCCTCTGCTCAAGCCCCTGCGGCTGAGCAACTGTTCCAACCAGACAATGGACCCGGGAGAGGGCATCTACATTATTTTGCAGTTTTCCCGCTCTGTGTTCCACTGTGAATTTGAACACTTGTAGCGCGAGAAACCACCTTGTCACTCGACTGTTTTTCTCCTTATTATCACACATCCATTTGAGCGGGGCATGATCAGTAACCAACTTGAACGGTCTTCCTAACAGGTAATATTTCAGGGCCTCCAAGGCCCATTTGATGGCCAAACATTCCTTCTCCACAATGGCATAGTTTCTCTCATGTTTGTTGAGCTTTCTACTTAGGAAGACCACAGGGTGCTCCTCCCCATCTCTGATTTGGGACAGTACCGCACCTAGTCCCACGTCAGAGGCATCAGTCTGTACCACAAACTCTGTTGTGAAATCTGGAGTCACAAGCACAGGTTGAGCACAGAGAGCTTGTTTCAGCCTTTGAAATGCGGTCTCCGCCTCAGGATTCCACTTAATCATGACTGACCCCCTACCTTTTGTCAGATCTGTCAGTGGGGCTGCAATGGTGGCAAAATTGGGGATAAACCGCCGGTAGTACCCCGAGATTCCAAGAAATGCCCGGACTTGTTTTTTATTTACAGGTTGGGGCCACTTTTGAATTGCCTCAATTTTATTGATCTGAGGCCTAATGAGACCTCGACCAATGATGTAGCCAAGATATTTGGCCTCCTCTAAGCCAATGGCACACTTTCTGGGGTTGGCGGTAAGACCTGCTTCCCGCAGCGAATCTACGACCGCTTGCAAGAGGGACAAATGAGATTCCCAGTCGGGACTGTGGATGACGACATCGTCCAAGTAGGCAGCTGCATATTGGCGATGTGGTCTCAACGTCTTGTCCATCATCCTTTGGAATGATGCAGGAGCCCCATGCAAACCAAACGGCATCCGCTTATACTGAAAGGACCCCTCGGGGGTGGAGAATGCTGTCTTTTCTTTTGCAGCTTCCGTTAACGGAATCTGCCAATAGCCTTTGGTCAGATCTAAGGTGGTTATGTACCGAGCCGTTCCCAACCTGTCAATGAGCTCATCCACCCGAGGCATCGGGTACGCATCAAACTTGGACACACTGTTCAGTTTCCTGAAATCATTACAGAAACGAATGGTTTCATCTGGTTTTGGGACCAGCACTATGGGACTCGACCACTCACTGTGAGATTCCTCAATCACTCCCAACTCTAACATGTCCTTTATTTCCT
Organism: Staurois parvus; assembly: GCF_062004578.1. NCBI lineage: Eukaryota > Metazoa > Chordata > Amphibia > Anura > Ranidae > Staurois > Staurois parvus. The sequence continues at coordinate 1,365,647 of NW_028318353.1, forward strand.
TTGCCACCGCTTCCCGCCTGGCCTCGGGTATTCTATAGGGCTTGACATTTACGCGGACCCCGGGCTGGGTAACTATGTCATGCTGTATGACAGTCGTCAGTCCAGGTAGGTGGGAGAAGAAATCTCCATTTTTCCTCACAAACTCCTTAACCTCATTTTGTTGGGCTACTGACAAGGTTTCCGTTATAGGTACCTGAGGGGTCACGGGAACCACGTCCTTTTGGGGTCTTGGTACTGCCAACAAACTTTCCCTGTCTTTCCAAGGTTTTAAGAGATTCACATGATAGATTTGTTCAGGTTTCCTTTTTCCTGGCTGGTAAACTTTATAATTTACTTCCCCCACTTTCTCCCTAATTTCAAAGGGACCTTGCCACTTTGCGAGGAATTTACTTTCCACGGTGGGGACTAGCACCAGCACTCTATCCCCAGGGTTGAAGGTACGGATCCTGGCACCCCGGTTATAAACCCTTCTCTGGACCTCCTGGGCTTGCTCCATGTGTTCCCGAACAAGTGGCATGACAGCTGCGATTCTATCCTGCATCTGTGAGATATGCTCGATGACACTTCTATAGGGGGTGGTCTCTCCCTCCCAGGTTTCTTTTGC